>NC_036845.1:5142036-5142887 GCF_002910315.2 Salvelinus sp. IW2-2015
ACATGAGAAACACAGACACAGATACATAAGAAACACAGACACAGATACATGAGAAACACAGACACAGATACATAAGAAACACAGACACAGATACACAAGAAACACAGACACAGATACATAAGAAACACAGACAGAATACCAGAGTGCAGCTGGGCTAAAGTTAGTGGTGCTGTCTGAGATGATGCAGGGACAGGGACAGGGACAGGTTTGTGGTGCTGTCTGAGACGATGCAGGGACAGGGACAGGGAAAGGTTTGTGGTGCTGTCTGAGACAATGCAGGGACAGGGAGAGGTTTGTGGTGCTGTCTGCGACGATGCAGGGATGGGAACAGGGACGAGGACAGGGAGAGGTTTGTGGTGCTGTCTGAGACGATGTAGTGACAGGGACAGGGACAGGGAGAGGTTTGTGCTGCTGTCTGAGGCGATGCAGGACAGGAACGGGGACAGGGAGAGGTTTGTGGTGCAGTCAGAGGCGTTGCAGGAACATGGATGGGGACGGGCAGGGGTTTGTGGTGCTGTCTGAGGTGATGCAGCGACAGGGATGGGGACGGGGACAGGCAGGGTTTTGTGGTGCAGTCTGAGGTGATGCAGGGACAGGGATGGGGACGGGGACAGGCAGGGGTTTGTGGTGCAGTCTGAGGTGATGCAGGAACAGGGATGGTGACGGGGACAGGCAGGGGTTTGTGGTGCAGTCAGAGGTGATGCAGGGACAGGGATGGGGACGGGGACAGGTTTGTGTTGGTGGTGCAGGGTGAGCTGAGACAGGGATGGGGACGGGGACAGGCAGGGGTTTGTGGTGCAGTCTGAGGTGATGCAGGAACAGGGATGGGGACGGGGACAGGCAGGGGTTTG
>NC_036845.1:5143153-5159424 GCF_002910315.2 Salvelinus sp. IW2-2015
GCCTCTTGTGGGTCAGATCAGATTAGATTAATTAGAAAACTATAGAATCGGCAACATATTCAATACATACAAAAACACACCATTTCATCTCCCCCGGCACCCATCGTAATACCAGGTGAAATGGCTGAAACACAATTCTGGGTTTTTGGGTTACCTTAGGTTTTTACATCAGAATGTGTTTTTTAGAAATAACTTGTCATGAAGACTTGATTTGAGTTTGGTCAAGTGCTTGGTGGTTAATTATGAGAGAAACCATTAAGAGCCAGTAGTGTCTGATCACAGAACACAGAAACACAATATTTTCCTTCACATACTCTCTTTCCTCTTTTTTTTTTCTAATATTGCCTGTGGTGTAATTTAAAACTTGAAATGCTTCAAGCAACTTCCCGCATAGAACACAAGCTGTGTTATCCTCTCATGTTCATTACTCTCAATGTATAGTAAAAAAAAAATGAATGAATGAAAAAGAACCTCAACTTTGGTAAATAAAATAGAAATGAAAATAACTAGAATGGAGAACAGGGGTTAGAAGATATTTATATATTTCTCTGGCTCCTAGCCTCCTCGGGCGATGGGTGATGTGTCAGAGCAGGGAGGGGAGACCAGAATGTTGTTTTCAAATGCTTTTTCGTTCTCTTTTTTCCTCCCCATTTCTCGCTACAAAGGCAGTGAGAGCGGCTACGTTAGACAAGAGCTGGGTCTGGAGTCTTTAAAATCCTGACTCGCTTCAAAGCAATTCATTTTCTGAGACTCGAAACAGGCTTTCTATGTGGAAAGAGAGAGAGAGAGAGAGAGAGAGACGAGAGAGAGAGACGGGAAAAAAACTGCTGTCGAGTAATTTTCAGTTTAAACGTTCCACTCCACAACAATTTTGCATAAGCAGTCCTGCGTCTGTGATGAAGAATTGGTAATTTTTCAAAGGCTCTGTGGGATTGAGAATTAAAAGCCTTTCTCCGCTATCTCCTCTCTTGCAGCTGGCCACCACAGATTCCCCGGCTTTCTCTCTCACATTTCCTTAGAACTGTGCCTTATAAACTTTCTCTCTCCATCCTCTCTCCTTCTCCTGCTGAACACAGCAGTCGCACAGTGCAGTCTCTCTCTTCTCGCTCTCTCTCTCTCTCTCTCTCTCGCTCTCTCGTCCCTATTCCACTGTTATTTAGGGAGAACAGAAAAATAAATAAGGTATAGAGAGGGAAAAATGGTTTATTATAACAAAGGAACTGTTGCAGTATTTTTAAACTTGAAATGTTCCAGCCACAGGGCCGTGAGAGAGAGATGGGAGAGGGAGGCACACAGAGAAGAGAGAGAGGGGGGGACTGAGACAGAACTGAGAAAGGAAGAAATGCTCTTATCACTAATTTCCTAATCCTCAGGAGAGTGTGTCCTGGTATGCCTGTGCGTTGATGACCTTGTTACACTGCAGTTCGCTGGGAGGAGGAGAGCGGGAGGAGAGGACTAGAGAGGATCTTCCCCAGTTCTATTCCGCTCAGTTTCTGAATGACCAAGAACCGGACAAACCTTAACCTCAAGCATTTGTCCGATTCTTTCATTGCTGCATATTCCCCTTTTCCATCTCCCTATCTCTCTCGCTCCCCCTCTTTCTCTCTTCTCTCTGCCACTTGCCCATCCGCGCCCAGTTCCCGGCTGGCTCTCACCCCTGATTCCTTTCAGTCTCAGTGTGTCCATTGTCATTGGCAAGGTTCTAAAGAAATCCCTTTGTCAGCATTAAAGGTCTGGTCAAAGGATAAGGGTCAGCTGGGTTTAGAATGAGCCTAGAGAGGGCTGAAAGAGAAATGGGCTTTATTAATATGTGGCACCTTGAATCCACTCAGAGCAAAGCCAGAGGAGGGAGTAAGAGCTCTGCCTGAAGATAGCTTGGTCTCATGGTGAGGATTACGTTTGGAAAACGGTCACAAACCGGCAAAATGTTAACATAATTTTTTCTGGCTTATACCCTAAGCTTGTTCATGTCTCCAAATATGGAACAATGTGGCCACCGTTATGTGTAAATTCACAAGCATATTGCATCTAAAGCGTGCTCATGCATTTTCAACAACCATGCCAGGGACAGGGTGTACCGCCCTCAGGGTATGGAAGCATGAGGCTGCTACACCTGTCTCTCACAGTCCAACATGATCCTCACCGCGGTTATTAGCAGCTGCAAGTCCCATGGTCAGACGTGTGCCAGCACGCTCACAAACTCATCACCATTTCTGCTCATAACAGATAGACATCTCACATTGAGTTTCTGGGAGGGAAAGCTATTTACCTTATGTTGGGGACATTAAGAAATGTCTTAATAATACAATAATAATGGCAAAGCAATGATTACTGACTAATATTTTTCTCCTTTTATGGCAGATTAGGAAGAGGAAGTGTTACATGCTGGTGGCGGGAGGCTTCATCCTCACCCTCCTCATCATCATCATCGCTGTGTCAGCAAGAAAATGATACCAACCCCAAAGGTAAGCCTCCTAAACCATCCATCACTACTGGTGTTTATAAACCCGCAGCAGCCCAAAAAACGGAGCTTTTCTTAGTATTGATATTGTTATACAGGTAAATATATTGGCGTATTGATTGCTATATTGACATTCTATTCTGATTGTAACCTGCATAGAGACCTGAGACGCAGTGCAGACCCTGAGAATATGGCACTGCACATTAAAAGAGAGTTTAGCTTTTTTTAAACCAAATGTAAATGGAATGTTATAGAAGGGTCCAGACACTTTTTTTCCCCAGATTTCACTTGTTTTTGAGAAACTTACCCCAACCAGCGATTCACTTCCTCATCCTCATTGTGCAGTAGGGGGTTCTGAAAAACATCAGCAAATGCTCCAAAAGCACCCAAATTATTCATTTTAGAATCAGGAAAGCTCTCAGTACAGTGATGCAGGTCTTTAGATGTTGTACACATGTAATTGTGTCATCATGAACATTACGTTACTTTTATTTCACATTCATATTTTTTAAACTGCATTGTTGTTTTGGGGCTTGTAAGTAAGCATTTCACTGTAAGGTAAAACACCTGTCGTATTCGGCGCATGTGACTAATAAAATGTGATTTGATTTGGTTTGATATCCACGACCCAGGATGAAGAACAGAATCGCTATTTGGGGTAAGTTTATCAAAAACAAGTGAAAAAGCTAACGTGTCCTTTTAAGGATGCGTTCAGTGGCAATAGTTTTATGTTGTGATAAGAGATTTAGCGTCAACTCAAAGAATGTATAGGGATTCTACGAAAACAGCTTTTTAATTGGATTGTCAGTAATGTGCAGGAAGGCTTCTTTCTTGAATTGGATCAATAATTGGAATCATAGTCAGAGGACACACTATGAAAGTGACTGACATTGACTAGCAACGTTCATAGCAACAAGACGGCAAGGTCAATAAAAATGTTGCAGCTTGACATATTTGCTTTTATAGCAAATCAATGTTTAAGG
Source organism: Salvelinus sp. IW2-2015 (assembly GCF_002910315.2). NCBI lineage: Eukaryota > Metazoa > Chordata > Actinopteri > Salmoniformes > Salmonidae > Salvelinus > Salvelinus sp. IW2-2015. Next base: position 5,146,598 of record NC_036845.1, read on the forward strand.
GTTTTCTGCAAAGAGGAAATGTGGTGGGAAAAGGATTTATCTTCATATAACTGTGGACCTTTTTGCTCTACGACCAGTCTCAATTCGTTGGGGCATGGACTCTACAAGGTGCCGAAAAGCACTCCACAGGGATGCTGACCCATGTTGACTCCAAGGTTTCCCACAGTTGTGTCAAGTTGGCTGGATATCCTTGGGTGGCTGACCATTCTGATAAACACGGGAAACTGTTGAGCATGAAAAACCCAGCAGCGTTGCAGTTCTTGACACAAACCGGTGCACATCACACCTACTACCAAATCCCGTTCAAAGGCACTACCATGTTTTGTCTTGCCCATTCACCCTCTGAAAGGCACACATACACAATCCATGTCTCAATTCTCTCAATGCTTGAAAATGCTTCTTTAACCTGTCTCCTCCCCTTCATCTACACTGATTGAAGTGAATTTAACAAGTGACATCAATAAGGGATCATAGCGTTCACCTGGATTCACCTGGTCAGTCTATGTCATTGAAAGATCAGGTGTTCTTAATATATTGTATATTGCTGCTCCTTCACATGATCTTTTTACAGACATTTTTTTTTCTTCAGTTTGGACAATGAAATGGAAATGGAATTCCAACCACAAGTAATGATTTTTGTTCACTTGTAGCTTCACATAATCAGTGCTTCAAATGATTAGGCTGGCATCTAGCAGCTTGAATGTCTCATGTGGTTGGTTAGCTCATTGTGTAGCTCGCGTAAAAGGTTGAAGGTTTCTCTGACTTTACAGGAAATGACAGATTTCTTCCAACCTTTGGGTTTTGTGACAGGAACAAAGACCCTCACCATCAGATCAGCAGAGGATAGAATCAGTGTAGAAGACTTTGGCCACTATTCAATAATTAACAGATAAATTAATAAATGTCATTGGATGTTGATGGAAAACCACAACTTTCCTTAAATGATAACGTAACCAATCTAAATGAACCCACAGTCTGGCGTCTTTATCTACCACTGATGGAATTACATTTAGGCCTCTTGTCTGACATACACAAATACACCTAAACCCACACGCAAACACAATCATAGTCACTGTATTATACAACCAATTGGTTCATCTTGAATTGGAGGTTGAGGCCTGTTGGGAGGTGTTCTCTAGTTGTCTTCCCCATGTTGATTCTCTCAGGTCACAGACTAGTGGGTCTGCAGGTTTGTGGAGCAATTCGTACCAAATCATTTGGAACAGATGAGATGGAATTTCTCAAGTTGGTGTGTGTGTGTGTGTGTGTGTGTGTGTGTGTGTGTGTGTGTGTGTGTGTGTGTGTGTGTGTGTGTGTGTGTGTGTGTGTGTGTGTGTGTGTGTGTGTGTGTGTGTGTGTGTGTGTGTGTGTGTGTGTGTGTGTGTACTGAGCCCTTTAGAGGAGGAAGAGTGCAGGCCTTAGAAGAACCGCCTGGGTTCTTGCCAAAGCAGACGCAGCCATAAGCCTGGTATAGTCTGCCAGTTCTTGTACCAGAAACAGGATCCAAATAAACAAACAGAGTTTAAACAGAATTAAGCGTTCCGAGTATGTACCAACAACAAATTCAGTTTGGCTGCCATTGTTGTTGGTTGTTGGGCATCCTTCCATTCTCCTTGATGCTGTTGACTGATTTTGAAGAAAGTACCGGTACTACACTACAGTACTCTCACATAATAATAATAATAATAATAATAATAATAATAATCCCGAATAATAATATTAATCATATTTTAAATATAATATTTGTATAGCTCTTTTCAGTACTCCCACATACTCTAGCTGGAGTAGACTATAGTATGTTATACAGAAACATAATGAAAGACAGAGATACAAAGACAGAGAGAGACAGACAGAAGGGCACAGCATTACATAGTCATAGAGATAATAAATATTGACAGGTATGAACTATGAACACACAGTGAGTGTTAGAGAGGATATATAAACATAGAGAGGCAGAGATGAGAATGGTGAACACTATAGACAGAGACAGGATGATATGGACCGGTATGAACAAACACTGAGGAGTATAGAGGATATAGACACTGAAAGAGACACAGAGGCAGATGGGCAGAGAGGAGAATAGCGAGCACTATACATCAGTTTAATGAGAGTGACGACGACAGAAATAACTGTGGAGCCGCTTCTGCTCTCGAATCAATAGCCTGGCTCTTTATGGTGCACTAAATAACGCCATAACTGCACCCTGACACTTATTTCTGCAAATGATGTTGCCGACGCCGCCTTCACATCCTGTTTACAGACTCATTTGGGAAGTGAGATTTTTCAATGTGCATGTTAGCACCATGTGCTAACTGTAACTACACTAGGTCTTCGTGTGTATGGGGGAGGAATGGTCGCTGAAATCAGGGGTGCTGAACGAGAGAGCTTTCAAGGGGTTTAGTCTAATCAACAGTGACCATGGACACTAGAAATGTGCCCGTCTAGTCTGTATCCTAACAGCTATACTGACTGTTGGATATCATTACGCATCTAGATGTTGGTACAGTTACTGGGATTCTCCTCACACGGGGCCCCATTTACATCATGGATTTCCCCTATTTATCTAATATTTTCCAGACCACATAGTGGTGCATGTCCCCCTAATACATTTAGCATGTGAAAGGGCTACTAATCAGTGTGGTGTGCATACAATTTGCAGACAACATTGTCTGATAATGACACATTAGCACATTTGCTCTAAAAACGGACAATTGTATTCCTTTCTAGTAACAGTTGCCATTGTGGCTAAAAAAGGATTTCATCATCATATTACACCACCACTACTACAACACTATATTGGAATGGTTGATTTGATGGGACTCTCCTCTTAACTGGCTTCAAACAGGGAATCATGTGAATGGACACTTGTGGGAGACCCTCTACTGCAGTGCATTGATCAGTAGTCAGGTAGCGTTGTACAAACACACACACACACACACACACACACACACATATGCACACACACACACACACACCGGTAGAACAAGTAAAGCGGGGGGCCAGGGACACAGTGCTGTCTGATTATAGAGAATCTCCAGTTTACACAAACACAATCAGAGGGATTACAAGCACACCCTGAGCACCCTCAAAACACAAAACACGTAAGCACATCTTCACACATACAGTGCCTTCAGAAAGTATGTATACCCCTTGACCTATTTCCCATTTTGTTGTGTTACAGCCTGAATTCAAAATGGATTCAATAGATTTTGTTTTATCTCACCCATCTACACACTATAACCCATAATGACAAAGTGAAAACATGTTGTTAGATATTTTTACAAATGTATTGAAAATCTAATTTACATAAGTATTCACACCCCTGAGTCAATACATGTAAGAATCACCTTTGGCAGTGATTACAGCTGTAACTCTTTCTGGGTAAGACTCTAAGAGCTTTGCCCATTATTCTTTAAAAAACGTTTCAAGCCTTGAAAGACATGAAGTAGCTTTTCAGACCTTTTGCCTCAGATTTGGCTTTGGTTGTCAGGCTGCAGGTAGCAAGAAGCATGTCTAGGGCATTGATGATAGACGGTAAATGAGTTGCCACTGGTCGGACCGCAGCAATACGCACACACCATTTCGTGTCTGAAAGGCAGTTAAGACAGCAACCAGTCTTTTCCTTGAGAATGGCCCATTACTCTGGGCTGGCACTGAACAGATTGTAAAGACGATTCACACAGCCAAAAGAGGTTGATACTTCTGTGCACGACTGAGCTTCATGTACACCTACACAATTAAGAGTATGGGAGGCACAAGGTGAGTATGTGGCCAGTGGATTCTTTTGCAGTATGTGTGCTTGAACTCCCTTCACTTTCCCAGACATATTTGCACCATTATCATAGCCTTGACCACAGCAATCTGCTATGTCAATACCATGCCCTGCCAATGGACTCAAAATCATTTCAGAAATTTCGCTGCCTGTCTATCTAACAAAGTCTTTAAATTCAAGAAAACGTTCAATTACTTCCCATTCACCTGTTCCCTGAACTTTATCTTTGTGTACATATCTCACCAATAACACATTTTGCTCAGTATGGGAAATGTCTGGAGTTGCATCACATCACAGTTATAGATTGCATCTTTTCTTTCATAAAGTATTGTTTTCAACACACTTTGACCACATATTCCTATGAACTCGTTTTGCCTCTCAGATCTGAGGTAATGAGTCAGTTGTGCTCCTTTCTTCTCATCCCTGGCTTTCTGCAAGTGCTCACGTAACAGCGGGTCATAATTTGACAACAGTTTAAGTAAACCTAGGTAATGTCCATTATGCACATCATGAAGATTGAGTGATTTCTCCCAGAATGGCAGATTCCTAGATGCTAAGTACAGTGTCACATCCAAAATCCTTTCTAGATCTGCTCTGTTTTTATAAATGTCTGACTAGATTTGTTTCTGCTGCTGACTGTCTATACAGTCTATCTATTTCTATGCACAAGAGGGATACCTACAGTTGAAGTCAGAAGTTTACATACACTTAGGTTGGAGTCATTAAAACTCATTTTTCAACCACGCCACAAATTGCTTCTTAAGAAACTATAGTTTTGGCAAGTCAGTTAGGACATCTACTTTGTGCATGACACAACTAATTTTTCCAACAATTGTTTACAGACAGATTATTTCACTTATAATTCACTGTATCACAATTCCAGTGGGTCAGAAGTTCACATACACTAAGTGGACTGTGACTTTAAACAGCTTGGAAAATTCCAGAAAATGATGTCATGGTTTTAGAAGCTTCTGATAGGCTAATTGACATCATTTGAGTCAATTGGAGGTGTACCTGTGGATGTATTTCAAGGCCTACCTTCAAAACCAGTGCCTCTTTGCTTGACATGATGGGAAAATCAAAAGAAATCTGCCAAGACCTCAGAAAAAAAATTGTAGACCTCCACAAGTCTGGTCCATCCTTGGGATCAATTTCCAAACACCTGAAGGTACCACGTTCATCTGTACAAACAGTAATACGCAAGTATAAACACCATGGGACCACGCAGCCGTCATACTGCTCAGGAAGGAGATGCGTTCTGTCTCCTAGAGATGAACGTACTTTGGTGCGAAAAGTGCAAATCAATCCCAGAACAACAGCAAAGGACCTTGTGAAGATGCTGTAGGAAACAGGTACAAAAGTATCTATTTCCACAGTAAAACGAGTCCTATATTGACATAACCTGAAAGGCCGCTCAGCAAGAAAGAAGCCACTGCTCCAAAACCGCCATAAAAAATCCAGACTACGGTTTGTAACTGCACATGGGGACAAAGATCGTACTTTTTGGAGAAATGTCCTCTGGTCTAATGAAACATAAATAAAACTGTTTGGCCATAATGACCATCGTTATGTTTGGAGGAAAAAGGGGGAGGCTTGCAAGCCAAAGAACACCCTCCCAACCGTGAAGAACAGGGCTGCATCATGTTGTGGGGGTGATTTTCTGCAGGAGGGACTGGTACACTTCACAAAATAGATGGCATCCTGAGGAAGGAAAATTCTGTGGATATATTGAAGCAACATCTCAAGACATCAGTCAGGAAGTTAAAGCTTGATCGCAAATGGGTCTTCCAAATGGACAATGACCCCAAACATAATTCCAAAGTTGTGTCAAAATGGCTCAAGGACAACAAAGTCAAGGTATTGGAGTGGCCATCACAAAGCCCTGACCTTAATCCTATAGAAACTTTTTGGGCTGAACTGAAAAAAGTGTGTGCGAGCAAGGAGGCCTACAAACCTGACTCAGTTACATCAGCTCTGTCAGGAGGAATAGACCAAAATTCACCCAACTTATTGTGGGAAGCTTGTGGAAGGCTTCCAGAAACGTTTGACCCAAGTTAAACAATTTAAAGGCAATGCTACTAAATACTACTAAATTGGTTGTATGTAAACTTCTGACTCACTGGTAATAAGAAATAAAAACTGATATAAATAATTCTCTCTACTATTATTCTGACATTTTACACTCTTAAAATAAAGTGGTGATCCTAACTGACCTAAGACAGGGAATTGTTACTAGGATTAAATATCAGGAATTGTGAAAAATTTATTTTAAATGTATTTGGCTAAGGTGTATGTAAACTTCCGACTTCAACTGTATATACTGTATTCTACACCATCTACTGCATCTTGCCTATGCAGCACGCCATCGCTCATCCATATATTTATATGTACATATTCTTATTCATCCCTTTACATTGTGTGTAAGGTAGTTGTTGTGAATTTGTTTAATTACTTGTTAGATTTTACTGCATAGTCGTAACTAGAAGCACAAGCATTTCGCTACTGTCACGACTCTCTTTTTCTTTGCCCATTGATCAGATATTAAAGTATCTGAAGAGTTATATTCGGAAAATTATAACTTTGTAATCTGAAGATTTTCCGTGGACCCCGACTTACTAGTTAATTAAATTGACATGATTAGTTTAATCACATAATAACAATTACAGAGATTTGATTTGATAAAATAACAGTCTTCACATTTAATGATAGCCAGAGACACGACAGTAGGCAGATACCTGTAGCTAGCAAGCTATCAAGCCAGCTATATTGGCTAGCTAGGCTACTCAGTTCGGCTAGCTAGGCTACTCAGATCGGCAGGCCTGTCACGTTCTGACCCTAGTTCTTTTGTTATTTCTTTGTTTTAGTGTGGTCAGGGCGTGAGTTGGGTGGGTTATCTATGTTTGTTTTTCTATGTTTGTTTTTTCGTTTGGCCTGGTATGATTCTCAATCAGAGGCAGGTGTCGTTAGTTGTCTCTGATTGAGAACCATACTTAGGTAGCCTTTTTCCACCTGGGTTTCGTGGGTGGTTATTTTCCGTGTCAGTGTTTGTCCCACACGGAACTGTTTCGGTTTGTATTTTCACGTATTGTTTATTGTTTTGTTTCTGTGTTCGTTTGTATCATTAAAATATATTATGGACACATACCACGCTGCGCATTGGTCCGACATTTCTTACTCCTCGTCAGAGGAGGATGAAGAAAACCGTTACAGAACCACCCACCAACAAAGGACCAAGCAGCGTGGTAACGGGCAAAAGCAGCAGCAGCAGCGATTGCAGGACTCTTGGAGCTGGGAGGAGATTCTGGACGGCAAGGGACCCTGGGCACAGGCTGGAGAGTATCGCCGCCCCAAAGCTGAGCTGGAGGCAACGAAAGCGGAGAGGCGGTGGTATGAGGAGGCTGCACGTAAGCGCGGCTGGAAGCCAGAGAGGCAGCCCCCAAAAAGTTATTGGGGGGAGGCACACGGGGAGTGTGGCTAAGCCAGGTAGGAGACCTGAGCCAACTCCCCGTGCTTACCTTGGAGAGAGAGGGACCGGGAAGGCACCGTGTTATGCCGTGAGGCGCACGGTGTCCCCGGTGAGCAGGCATAGCCCGGTGCGGTACATAGCAGCGCCTCGTATCGGCCGGGCTAGAGTGGGCATCGAGCCAGGTGCCATGAAGCCGGCTCAACGCATCTGMTCTCCAGTGCGTCTCCTCGGGCCGGGGTACATGGCACCAGCCCTACGCATGGTGTCCCCGGTTCGCCAGCACAGCCCAGTGCAGCCTATTCCACCTCGCCGCACTGGCTTGGCTACGGGGAGCATTCAGCCAGGTAGGGTTGGGCAGGTTCGGTGCTCAAGACCTGCAGTGCGCTTCCACCGGTCTGGTCTATCTGGTGCCACCTCCACGCACCAGCCCTCTGGTGGCAGCCCCCGCACCAGGCTGTCTCTCGTCTCCTCACTACAGGTGCTCCACCTGTCCAGCGCTGCCTGAGTCTTCCTCCTGTCCAGCATCGCCTGAGTCTCCCCTCAGTCCGCGCCGCCTGAGTCTCCTCCAATCCAGCGCCGCCTGAGTCTCGCTCCAGCCCAGCGTCGCTGAGTCTCCCTCCTGTCCAGCGCGCCTGAGCCGTCCGTGCTGTCCAGTGTCGCCTGAGTCTCCTCCAGTCCAGCGCCGCCTGAGCCGTCCTCCAGTCCAGCGTCGCCTGAGTCTTCCTCCAGTCCAGCGTCGCCTGAGCCATCCTCTGTCCAGCGCCGCTTGAGCCGTCCGTCTGTCCAGCGCCGCCTGACCGTCCGTCTGTCCAGCGCTGCCTGAGCCGTCCGTTTGTCCAGCGCCGCTTGAGCCGTCCCTGTCCAGCAGTCAGGAGCTGCCAGAGCCGCCCGCCAGTCAGGAGCTGCCAGAGCCGCCCGCCAGTCGAGCTCCAGAGCGCCCGCCAGTCAGGAGCTGCCAGAGCCGCCCGCCAGTCCGGAGCTACCAGAGCTGCCATCAGTCCGGAGCTACCCTTCAGTCCGGAGCTGCCCTTCAGGTCCGGAGCTGCCTATAGCCGAGCTGCCTCAGTCCGAACTGCCCCTCAGTCCGGAGCAGCCCCTAGTCCAGTGGGGCCATTTATTAGGGTCCCCAGGCCAAGGTCGGCGGCGAGGGTCGCCGCTCTAAAGACGCAATTGAAGCGGAACTAAGACTATGGTGGAGTGGTGTCCACGTCCCGCGCCAGAGCCGCCACCGCGGACAGATGCCCACCCAGACACCTCCCCTATAGGTTCAGGTTTTTCGGCCGGGTCCGCACCTTGGGGGGGGGGGGGGGGAAGCTGTCACGTTCTGGACCTAGTGTTCTTTTGTTATTTCTTTGTTTTAGTGTGGTCAGGGCGTGAGTCGGGTGGGTTATCTATGTTTCTAATTCTATGTTTGTTTTTTCGTTTGGCCTGGTATGATTCTCAATCAGAGGCAGGTGTCGTTAGTTGTCTCTGATTGAGAATCATACTTAGGTAGCCTTTTCCACCTGGGTTTCGTGGGTGGTTATTTTCCGTGTCAGTGTTTGTCCCAAACGGAACTGTTTCGGTTTGTATTTTCACATATCGTTTATTGTTTTGTTTCTGTGTTCGTTTGTATCATTAAAATATATTATGGACACATACCACGCTGTGCATTGGTCCGACATTTCTTACTCCTCGTCAGAGGTGGACGAAGAAAACCGTTACAAGGCCCCCCTCAAAAATGAAATTTTTAGTGGTTATCTCTCGTGAATGCTTAGTCTACATGCCGGTGCATCTGTCAGATCAGTTGTATTTTTTTTTACTCCTCGTGGAGAATGGACCAAACCATGTGCATTATGGGAGGGTGGGGGGTACAAACAGGATGGTTGGGTAGAGATGCTGGATCTGATTATGGTTATACGGTTTAATTTTCATCACAGATTTGTTTGTCTAACAACGTTTAAATGATAAACAAATAATTTTCTTAACATTTAGGGGCCCCTATCAGGCTAGGGCCCCATGAATAATTTATGTTTCCCCCCCTCTTAACGACGCCCTTGCAAACAGGACGCATGTTTTGCAATAAGTTTATTCTGTAGAAGCTTCCTTCTTTTCACTCTGTCAATTATGGTGGAGTAACTACTGTGTTGTTGACCCATCTTCAGTTTTCTCCTATCACAGCCATTAAACTCAGTAACTGTTTTAAAGTCACCATTGGCCTCATGGTGAAATCCCTGAGCGGCTTCTTTCCTCTCCGGCAAATGAGTTAGGAAGGACGCATGTATCTTTGTAGTGACTGGGTGTATTGATACACCATCCAAAGTGTAATGAATAACTTCACCATGCTCAAAAGGATATTCAGTGTCTGTTTTATGTTTTTTTTATCAAGCTACCAATAGGCACCCTTCCTTGTGAGGCATTGGAAACCTCCCTGGTCTTTGTGGTTGAATCTGTGTCTGAAATTCACTGCTTGACTGAGGGACCTTACATATAATTACATGTGTGGCGTACAGAGATGAGGTAGTCATTCAAAAATCATGTTAAACACTATTATTGCACAGAGTGCAACTTATTATGAACGTATTATGTGACTTGTTAAGCATATGTTTTCTCCTGAACTTATTTAGGCTTGCCATAACAAAGCAGTTGAATACTTATTGACTTAAGACATTTAAATGTTTTATTTTTAATTCATTTGTACACATTTCGAAAAAACACAGGCCAGTGACAAAAAACACACATGTTTAATTGGTTTTAAATGCAGGCTGCAACACATCAAAATGTGTAAAAAGTCAAGGGGTGTGAATATTTTTTGAAGGCACTGTAGGCTGCTACACCATACTAAATGAACCCTGTATTAACCCCTGTTGCCTATTCCTCTTTCTTGTGTTGCTAGAGGTACCTCCCTTTGCTCTGGCTGCATTGAGAGTGAGATGATGAATGTGTTATTGTTGTGTGTGTGTGAATGGTGACGCCGCTGACAGATAGATACAGAGAAGCTTTATTAGCCTCTCCTGCCTGCTGCAGTGGATGGCTGCATACTGTATGAGAGACAATCAGCTTTTTGATGCGTTAACTGTTGTTGATAACACGTATTCCCACAAAGAGAGCTATTCTGTGATGCTCCCCCTCAAATCACAGAAGGTGTTTGTCGGAGTGATTCAGATTTTAAAAAGATATATGTTTTGCATAGGCTAGACTACACATCCACAGTAAATGTAATTTGTCACAAGTAGGACCATATTTCTTCATCCTGGTCAAAAGCTTTGTGTGTTGTGCCATTGGCAAAGCACATGTTCCAAATCTTTTGAAAGTGGTTGATTTAAATTACAATTTGCCAACACTGATGCAATACTCCCTTATCATTTCTGACATGTAAATGTCACTGATAATCTGAGACGTTTTATCTTTGGTTGTTTGGTGTACATGCAACTATTTCGGTGAGTTTAGCTGATACATTCTCACTGTCCTCTACCGGCTCCTCATTTTTCATGTTTTTTCATGTGTACACATCCAAGGCATCTGTTCACGTCCATTTACTATATTTGAGTGATTTCTCCCTGAGGAGAGACAATTTTAATTTTTTACTATATTTGAGTGATTTCTCCCTGATGAGAGCAACATTGTACACAATGACACACACATATGCACACAGGCATGCACACACATGCACACGCACACAGGCACATACACACACACCTAGAGGTGTCTTTCTCAGCCCATTCTTCCTCATACAGCTCTGTGCCTGTTTGGTTGGCATGTGGTTGTGGTCAACCCACCCGTAGGCCTCTAACTTAACAGATCTGAGGTCCCCTACTGGGACACAGCTCAGCGGGGTTTTCTACTGGCCTGGGATCAGTGCCCAAGCCTTCAGTAAGGAGGCAGATTCCCTCTATCAAACAGCAACTCTGCTCACATGTGTTTTTCCTATTTATTTTATTTTACAGATCTTGTACATGTGCATTTCCCTCCATATGGGCTACCCTCAACCAAAGGAGTACACAGGTTTCATACCCAATTGCACCCCATTTCCGTTATAGTCCCCCAAATGGGTGCCATTTCAAATGTAGACACAGTCCTTCTCACAAAATGGAGGAACATTACATCACAGTCCTTCCTAATTTTCCAACATATTTTTCCATTAATAATTTCAGATATTCATTCTTTCCATTTTGCGAGAGGAGAGAGAAGACGCCTATATATCTGCCTTTGGGTATTTACTGTCCTCTCCGTCTAAACTTCAGGATGCCTTTAAACTTTTCCTCCCTTCCTTGGTTCCTTCATTCTGCACCACATGCAGTCAGGCTGAACAGCTGCGTATGTTATTGGCATAGGCAATTATAAAGTAAGCTCAGGCCATTTGTGATGGAGGGAGGCAAAACTGAAGAGGCCTGCAGGGCCCGGACCCCTAGCTTTAAGTGGATCATCGGGTAGGCTGGGAGAAGGTGACCGCTCAATTTAATAGCGCTTCATTAATGCAGGAGTATAGTCCCAGCATTCATCCACATCTGATCCTCAGGTAACACTTGATTTAAACTATGAGTAGACTATCAGTAAGATGTTTGCAACATGTCTATTGACTTGCAGCTACCCCTTCAAATGCATTGCCAATACAGTGATTATTCATATTGACTGGTATAGTAGTGTGGATATTGGAACAAAACCAGTATCTCTCTGACTCTTAACCAAACAGTATATTACCAAGACAGAACATACAGTAACTATACCTCAGATGCTAAGTATGCCACATAGGTAAAAAGAGAGCCCTCCACACATTCTGGACTAAATGTGTCCCATAGTCTTTATACCTGACAGAAGGTAAGGCTATCTTTGAAGCTCCACACGGTGCCAAGAGATAGACAGCCAGATAGCTGTAAATCAGGGTCAAGGTTGTGGAAAAAATACATATGAATCTGAAAGGGATGCTTGGTTATATTGCAAGGATTGTTGTAAAGTTGTCCTGTTTTGGGTCAGAAGAAGATGATTGAAGTAATGTATTTTAGGCCTTGGGTGAGGTTGTGAGAACCCATGCCTCTAGTCCGTACCTTTCGTGTCCCAGACAGCGCTAGTGAAATACTATGATATGAAAGTACCAGACAGACTGTGACTAGCTAGCAGTCATTGTTGCAACAGGCTAGATGGTGGGTGACATAGCTAGCTTCACTGTTTTCACACACGCTTCCTTATTCAGTCAAAACGAGTCAAAACGAGTCTAGTCTAGTCAGTGGAGATAAGAGAGGAGGAACTGTGCAGCTGCCAATGTGATTTTATGTATCTCTTGTGCTCATCCTTGTCTGAATAGTACATCACTGACAGTCTCTTTGCTTATTCAAGGGAACAATGTGTTACTTTGATATGTTTTTGCAACTTGTTGAATGTTCCTAATCCAGCTTTTATTTAGTTTAGTGTTGATTCTCAAATATTCACTGTCATCTTGAATTTATTCTCCAGTGTTCTATAGTTCACAATGCCAATAGTCTTTTTTAATATACAGAAATGGAGTTGACAATATATTGAACTATTTTCCACAAAATTAAGGCATTTCTGAGCTGTGCTGCAGGAGAAATGTGTATTTCAATACCATAAAAATATTGATAATCATAATCTGAA
>NC_036845.1:5159432-5230262 GCF_002910315.2 Salvelinus sp. IW2-2015
TCCAACATATTTTTCCATTAATAATTTCAGATATTCATTCTTTCCATTTTGCGAGAGGAGAGAGAAGACGCCTATATATCTGCCTTTGGGTATTTACTGTCCTCTCCGTCTAAACTTCAGGATGCCTTTAAACTTGTCCTCCCTTCCTTGGTTCCTTCATTCTGCACCAGATGCAGTCAGGCTGAACAGCTGCGTATGTTATTGGCATAGGCAWTTATAAAGTAAGCTCAGGATATTTGTGTTGGAGGGAGGCAAAACTGAAGAGGCCTACAGGGCCCGGACCCCTAGCTTTAAGTGGATCATTGGGTAGGCTGGGAGAAGGTGACCGCTCAGTTTAATAGCGCTTCATTAATGCAGAAGTATAGTCTCAGCATTCAMCCACATCTGATCCTCAGGTAACACTTGATTTAAACTATGAGTAGACTGTCAGTAAGATGTTTGCAACATGTCTATTGACTTGCAGCTACTTGCCACTACAATGATTCTTCACATTGACCGGTATAGTAGTGTGGATATTGGAACAAAGACAGTATCTCTCTGTATCAGGAATCAAGGTAAGACCCAAGTGCAGACTGTTGAAGTAACAATGTTTAATGTAACCACAGGGGCAGACAAACGACAGGTCAAGGCAGGCAGGGGTCGATAATCCAGAAGTGGAGCTTAGGCACAGGACGGCAGGCAGACTCAGGGACAGGCAGAGTGGTCAGGCGGGCAGGGTGGAGACAATCACAAGGACAGGTGAAACAGATCAGGGCAGGAAACTCTGACTATTAAAACATTGTATCACCAAGACAGAACATACAGTAAATATCCCTCAGATGCTAAGTATGCCACATAGGTAAAAAGAGAGCCCTTGACACACTCTGAACTAAATGTGTRCCATAGTCTTTATACCTGACAAAAGGTAAGGGACAGCCAGATAGCTGTAAATCAGGGTCAAGTTTGTGCAAGAAATACATATAAATCCGAAAGGGATGTTTGGTTATGTTGCAAGGATTGTTGTAAAGTCGTCCTGTTTTGGGTCAGAAGACGCTGATTTAAGTCATATATTTTAAGCCTTGGGTGAGGCTGTGAGAACCCATGCCTCCAGTCCATACCTTTCATGTCCCAGACAGCACTAGTGAAATACTGTGATATGAAAGTACCAGACAGACTGTGACTTCCTCTAGCTAGCTGTCGTTGTTGCCTCAGGAACAGGCTAGAGGGTGGGTGACATAGCTAGCTTCACTGTTTTCACACACACTTCCTTATTCAATCAAAATGAGTCTAGTCTAGTCAGTGGAGATAAGAGAGGAGGAACTGTGCAGCTGCCAATGTGATTTTATGTATCTTTTGTGCTCATCCTTGTCTGAATAGTACATCACTGACAGTCTCTTTGCTTCCTCAAGGGAYCAYTGTGTTACTTTGATATGTTTTGCAACTTGTTGAATGTTCCTAATGCAGCTTTTATTTAGTTTAGTGCTGATTCTCAAATATTCACTGTCATTTTGAATGTATTCTCCAGTGTTCTATGGTTCACATTGCCAATAGTTGGTCTTTTTAATATACAGAAATGGAGTTGACATAATATTGAAATATTTTCCACAATTTTAAGGCATTTCTGAGCTGTGCTGCAGGAGAAATATGTATTTCAATACCATAAAAATATTGATAATCATAATCTGAAATATGGGAGTTTCAGGGATCAAACGAGGTGTCAAAGCTTGTTTATAACTTATGTGTTCACACAGCTTTCTTGCTGAATTTCTAACACGGATGAAGCCACATTTCAAGCACTTTTTTCTTCTGATAAATATGAAAGAATTAATGCAGCAGATCCATGTTAAATTTAGCATCCAAAGCTGCTTTCCTCACTATAATGAAACACTGCAGACAGGCTCATACTGAAAGAGGCTTATTCAAATTATTTAAAAAGCTAAGTTGACAACACAGAACAGGGATCCAGCAACAACGTGACATTGCAAAGATGAGACAAGATTTTTTAATATATATTTTAAATAAAATAGTCACTTATGAAAGGTCTTACCACTCAGATTGGTATAAGTACTCTGAAGTGGGGAGTTATTACGTAATTTGAATATTACCATTAATAGAGAACCCTTATGCTCAGACAGGTGGGAAAATATTACTTAATGACACCCTCAGACAGGAAGATGACCAATGAAACAGTTTTCAAGCAAAACATTTTACCAGAAAAACATTTCTTACACGTAATGCGGGCAATTCCATGCCAGGAAGGCCCGTAAATATTTTTGGTATCTCTGTTCTGGCAATTCCCACATAGAAACTTCATTGGAAGGAAGGAAGATTGATATGCTTTTTACATTTGTAAAGAGAAAATGATGATTTAAGTGGCAATTTTAGGCCCTTTTTAGAATTATACATACCACCTGTACTCTAAAATATGGAGTATGTATAGGTTCTGAAATAAACATTTCACGTTAATTTATTCAATCTCAAAAGTACCCTTGAATTTAAAAAAAGTATAATTGTCATATTGCTTTAAACAATTATACTCAGTGGTGAAAGTAAGCTGGTACGGTCCGGTACTACGGCCCAGCAAAATAAATAGTAGGGGTACGCTGTAATGGTAAATCGTGAGCCTATCACAATTAACACAATATGTCAAAAAACTATAGACTATTACACCATTGTTTAACATTACTGCATGTCAGCCTCGTAAAAAATCAGCAAATTGACTTGAAACCGGGTGGTATATGCTCCGAACTGTGTTGTTGTTCGATGAGAACACTTACATTTTGCCAAGGCTGAGATGAGTGGCTGAGACATGCATAGACAAGGCTGAGATGAGTGGCCGAGACACACGGACAAGGCGGAGACGAGTGGCCGAGACACGCATGGACAAGGCGGAGATGAGTGGCTGAGACACGCATAGACAAGGCTGAGATGAGTGGCTGAGACACACGGACAAGGCGGAGATGAGTGGCCGAGACACACGGACAAGGCCGAGATGAGTAGTCGAGACCGAGGCGCAAGTGGACAAAAGTGAATGCGTCAATTCACGCTACAAGTATAGGCCTAATGACAATCGCCGAATGTCTTTACAATTCTTATAGGCGTTTCGTAACAGATGTCGCTTTCCATTCATCAAAATGCAGGTGAATAGTGCACTGTTGGGGTTTGGATGCTGGAATTATTTTCTGAGTGGATGAACGTGCATCGGCAGCCTACAGGAGCTTATCTTTTAACCCTCCTGTCGTTTCATGTTCATTCGTTCTGTGTTCCCGCTCCAAAATGACCTCCCCGTTATTGCTGATTATAAATCCATAATAATACATATATTATCACCTAATGTTGTGTTAGGTATTTTTATCAACTTAAGTTCTTGTGAAAGTTTTGAACTTCTATTTGCTATTTATGGCCTGTAGGCCTCATTGACCTGAGCTCATACAACTCGTTTTTAAGTGAAAAAAAGAATAATGTATGGATTATTAAGACTATAATAAATACTCAGATGAAACACATTGTGCGATTTATCACAAACTACTTTGTGTCAAAGTTTAACAAGGACTCTCTCCACCACACCAGTGTCATGATCAAAGATATGATCAAGAGCCTCACATACAGTAAATAATTTGGTTATTGTGCTGCCACAGAATGAATTGTGAGCAAGGCCTCAAAAAAGCTTTATATACCAGAGCTGCGAGAAAAGTTGTGATTGTTTGTGAGAATTTGTGTGTTTGTTTGTGAGAATGCCAACAGGTGTGGTTCCCATGGGGGAAAGATTGTATTGGGGAAAGGTTCCCGTGGGGGTTGCCAAGGAAGCCAAGAAGGGGAATAAGGTGTGTGTGTGTGCTCAAACACACATGCATGTTGATGAATGGGCATGTAGCCTCATCCATTCATTTCTAATGACCGGCCATTTTTGACCAGGAACACCACAGGTGTACAAAAGTGAAATAAAACACCCAAAACTTTATGAAAATCATCAAAATGTATTTTGTGCGTTCAGATGCCCTGTGTGGAATAAGTCATGGAACCTTATAACAATCAGATTATATGAACTACATTTTTCAGAGAGAAAACTTGTAAGTCGGTCCAATTCGACCACAACACAGCAGGAGGGTTAAATGATTTTTCATCTGATTGTCAAACACATCATGACTGGTTGTGTTCATGCCGCATTAAAAGCATCCATAAGGCTAGGGGAAGCTTTCCCTAAAGTATATTGAATTAAATTGCCAAAATTATATAGCCTAATTAGCTTACTCCTGTCTATACAGAAATAAAATAAATAATAAAAAATAGGCTACTACACCATAAAGCATGATTGGCCACAGAAGATCATTAGCTTCTTAAAACAACATTTGCTTTAAATGTCATAGCCTACAGTCAGAAGGGCCCACAATTTGGGCAGCGCGCGTGGCAAATACCAAATAGATGATTGTTCCGTTGTGACAGTTTGTGAAAAGCAGAGAAACCCTAGCTAGGCATATCACAATATCAAAAATGCAATCACGGAAACAGTTTGGAAAGCAAATGTCTATTAAAAAGAGATGACAATGAAAAGACTCCAATCTGTCTTTTAGTTATCAAAATTCTCAACATAATTGAGCGAACAGTAAGTAGCCTATCTTATTGGCACCAGTGGAGAACATCGGCCATATCTCAGGTGAGTGTGCATATTCACTGTCTTTATCATTCGGTCAGTGCCACTTTTGTTCATTTTTGGACAATGTTAAAAGGGTTAAAAGGTATTGTTAAAAGTTAAAAATGATACGACAAATCTTTACTAGGCCCGCAGAGATCCTATCTAATATGAATTGTGATTCTATGGTTAAAAAAATTCAAATAGTGCATTCGGAGAGTATTCAGACTTTATCCAATTTTTACATTTCTTCTGAAATATCACACATAAGTATTGAGACCCTTTACTCAGTACTTTGTTAAACACCTTTGGCAGTGATTACAGCCTGGAGTCTTCTTGGGTATGACGCTACAAGTTTGGCACACCTGTATTTGGGGAGTTTCTCCCATTCTTCTCTGCAGATCCTCTCAAGCACTGTCAGGTTGGATGGGGAGCGTCGCTGCCCCGCTATTTTCAGATCTCTCCAGAGATGTCTGATTGGGTTCAAGTCCGGGCTCTGGTTGGGCCACACAAGGACGTTCACAAACTTGTTCAGAAGCTACTCCTGTGTTGGCTGTGTGCTTAGGGTCATTGTCCTGTTGGAAGGTGAACCTTTGCCCCAGTCTGAGGTCTTGAGTGTTCTGGAGCAGGTTTTCATCAAGGATCTGTACTTTGCTCCATTCATCTTTCCTTCAATCCTGACTAGTCTCACAGTCCCTGCCTCTGAAAAACATCCACACAGCATGATGCTGCCACCACCATGCTTCACCGTAGGGATGGTGCCAGGTTTCCTCCAAACGTGACGCTTGGCATTCAGGCCAAAGAGTTGAATCTTGGTTTCATCAGACCAGAGAACCTTGTTTGTCATGGTCTAAGAGTCCCATAGGTGCCATTTGGGAAACTCCAAGCGGGCTGTCATATGCCTTTTACTGAGGAGTGGCTTCCGTCTGGCCACTCTACCATAAAGGCCTGATTGGTGGAGTGCTGCAGAGATGGTTGTCCTTCTGGAAGGTTCTCCAATCTCCACAGAGGAACTCTAGTGCTCTGTCAGAGTGACAATCGGGTTCTTGGTCACCTCCCTGACCAAGACCCTTCTCCTCCGATTACTCAGTTTGGCTGGGCAGCCAGCCCTAGGAAGGGTCTTGGTTGTTCCTTACTTCTTCCATTTTTGAATGATGGAGGCCACTGTGTTCTTGGTACCCTTCCCTAGATCCTTCCCGACACAATCCTGTCTCAAACCTCTATTGACAATTCTTTCGACCTCATGGCTTGGTTTTTGCTTTGACATGCGCTGTCAACTGTGGGACCTTATATAGACAGGTGTGTGCCTTTCTAAATCATGTCCAATCAATTGAATTTACCACAGGTGTGCTCCAATCAAGTAAACAGGATGCACCAGCTCAATTTCGAATCTGATAGCAATATGAATTCTCATGTAAATAAGGTATTTCATTTTTTTTATATACATTTGCAAACAATCCTATAAACCTGTTTTCACTTTGTCATTATGGGGTATTGTGTGTAGATTGCTAAGGAACATGTTGTAACGTCTGCTTCCAACTCACACTCTCAAACACGTAGATCCCCTGAACGCAGCTCATTCTCCAGATCCCAATCCCCTGAATTCTGATCACCTGTTCACACACTTGTATGTCATTATCACACACTATTTAGTTCAGTTCTTTGCACCTCCATCATTGTGAGGTATTGTTTGTTTTGTGACACACTTCTATTTGGAGTGCTGTGTTTACTGTAATTTGTTCCTCCAGTGTATGATAGTTTTTGCCTGCCTCACTAATGATGCCTTTTACCTATTCCCTGCCTGTACTTTAGCCTATTGGATTTCCTGTTATCAATCTATTGCCTGCTCTCCCGGACGATGTTACTAGTCTTTTTCCTTCCTGTACTGTTGCCTTTTTGGACCCCCTGTGTATGACCTTCTGCCTTCCCCTGGACCCAGCTACCTGCCTCCTCCTGTGGTCCTTTACAATAAACACCTGCTGCGCCCTGCACTTGAAACCAGCCCTCTGTCTCCCATCGTGTTCATTACAGAATACTTCACCAGCTGCAGCTACATCTAGCCAGACAGGAGGAACGAATCGATGAACTCTGCCACGTCCTTCACCAGACCATTCCTGCTTCACCGATATCAGGTTCCACAGCCTCCTCTTGTTCATCTCCCCCAAAATCCATGCCTAATAAATGACGGCTCCCCAGGGAAATGTCAAGGACTTCTCATGTAGACCATCACCCTGCTGACTTCACCTCTGACAAAGACAGGGTGGACTTCGTCATCTCCCTACTCACAGGCAAAGCTCTGGATTGGGTCACAGCCCTGTGGTCCGCTCAAAGTTCTGATCTGTCCACTGAATCACGTTTCCACGCCTTCTTCAAGGAGGAGTTGGACCATTCAGTTTCAGGTCGTCACGCCGGGGACATTTTTATGTGAGCTTCGACAGGGCCATCGCTCCACCACTGAGTATGCCCTGGAGTTCCACACCATGGCTGCCGGCAATAAATCAGTAAATCAGCTCACCTCAGTCTACTGGAGGGGTCTTAATCGGTAGTTACAGACCAAACTGGCATGCAGAGGAGATTTAACAGTCCTAAACCAATACATCCGGATGTCCATATCCATTGGCAATCTACTGGTGGACCGCAGACATCGTCGCCCATGAACTGCGAGTCTTCCACGCCCTTCTCTCGTCCACCACAGTCTAAGAGCCCCGAACCCATGCAACTCGGCCACACCCCTTTCACGCCTGCCGCGAGACATTGGAGGTTATGTGAACCTGTTCCTTTATTGTGGAGAGTAACCTCCTACTCAATAGCTGTCCGATTTGCCCCCCCCCCCCCCCCCCCCCCCCCCCCCCTACAACCCCCACCCCCCCGCACCCCGCCCCCCCCCCCCCTCCCCCGCCCCCGGCAGATTGTGTGTTTTGTTTACCCTTTTTTTTTTTTTTGAGGAAGACCCCCCCCCCAAAACTTTCCCCATGCCCCCCCCCCCCCCCCCCCCCCCGACAAAGAGGTGACCACAACCCCTCCACTTTTGCCCGGGTAAGCACCTCTATGTTTTCAAATATTTCCAAAAGGCAGTTTGGTGTCCCGGCTCTTCTTTCTGCTAATGGGGTCACTCAGATTGTGGAGGGACTAGTGGACCCAGGGGCCGCAGGTAATTTCATTGACGAACAATTGGCACAACAGTTAAGAGTCAAACTAATCCCTATTAATCCTCCCCTTAGGATTAATGCGCTGGACAGACAACCTCTCGGACCTGGTCTTGTGACTCGCATGACTGAAAGTATCACCCTTCAGATTGGCCTCCTTCACTCTGAGGTCATTCAGTTAATGGTGTTGTCTTCGCCTAAAGAACCCCTCATCCTCGGTCACCCTTGGCTAAGCCCTCACAACCCTGCCATCTCCTGGCGGCAAGGGGAACTGCTGTCATGTTCTCCCACCTGTTTTAAGAACTGCTTCAATCTACCCTGTCGAGCCACCTCTATAGAAGGATCTGAGTCTGCCATTCCAACCCACATCCCACCTGTATATGCCCAGTTCCAGAGTGTCTTCAGCAAGAAAAAAGCGTCCCTTCTGCCCCTCATCGCCCGGAGGATTGCGCGATTGACCTCCTTCCTGGGGCATCGCCCCCTAAGGGTCGACTCTACCCCTTGTCCATTCCAGAGAATGAGGCTATGGACACCTATATAGAAGAGGCTCTCTACATGGGATTCATCCGTCCATCCACGTCTCCGGCTGCATCCAGTTTCTATTTTGTGAAAAAAAGGATGGTAGTCTCCGTCCCTGCATAGATTACCGACCCCTCAATGACCTTACCATCAAGAATCACTTCCCTCTTCCTCTGATTCCGGCCGCACTAGAACAAGTTGGACAGGCTATCATCTACTCCAAACTCGACCTACGTAGTGCTTACAATCTGGTCCGTATCCGAAGTGGGGGATGAGTGGAAGATGGAGTTCATCACCGCTAGGGGTCACTACCAATACCTGGTTATGCCCTACGGTCTCACCAATGCTCCCGCAGTCTTCCAGTCCTTCATGAATGAAGTTTTCCAGGACATGATCAACCAGTTCCTCATCGTGTACATTGACAATATCTTTATCTACTCTCACTCCATTGCAGAACACGCACAGCATGTGTAACAGGTATTCCAACGGCTACAGGACCACCATCTTTATGTCAAGGCTGAGAAGAGCGCCTTTCACGTTACTACTGTAACCTTCCTAGGTTTCACGTTGACACCAGGAGGGGTCAACATGGACCAAGGCAAAGTCACGGCCGTGCTTAACTGGCCCAAACCTACCACTGTAAAGGAACTACAACATTTCCTAGGATTTTCCAACTACTACTGCCAGTTCATCCGAAACTGCAGCAGCACAACCTCTCCTCTCTCAGCTCTCACCAGTCATAAAACCCGTACCTTCCAATGGACCGACACCACCCTACTGTATTTAAGACCTTGAAACACCTCTTCACCTCTGCACCCATCCTTAGGCAGCCAGATCCTACCCTTCCTTTTGTTCTGGAGGTTGATGCATCTGAGGTTGGCGTAGGAGTGGTTCTCTCTCAGCGGTTAGGGACACCTCCCAAATTACACCCATGTGGCTTCTTTTCCAAGAAACTGTCACCCGCTGAGAGGAACTATGATGTTGGGAACCAAGAGCCCCTCGCCATTATGCTGACTATCGAAGAGTGGCGCCACTAGATAGAGTGAGCTCATCACCCATTCCGTGTCCTTACCGACCACTGCAATTTGAAGTGCTAAGAGGCTCAACCCCAGACAAGCTCGCTGGGCACTCTTCTTCACCCGGTTCCAATTCACCATCCACTATCTGCCTGGCAAGAAAAATGTGAAGGCTGATTCCTTATCTATTTGACTCCCCTTCCTCTAACCCAGCTCCAGAGCCCAGAGGTCTGTCTTGTGTCGTGGGGCCCATACAGTGGGAAATCCAATCAGCTGTCCAAGAGGCCCTACGCCACGACCCAGCATCTCCCGACACCCCTGCAGGCAAGACCTACTTTCCGGCGTCAGTCAGACCCCAACTAATGCAGTGGTGCCATACCTCGCTGAGTTCTGGCCATCCCGGGATCACCTGGACCACGGCGCTACTGACACATAAGTTCTGGTGGTCATCCCTAACAACAGACATCCGAGATTACGTTCTTTCCTGTCCCGTCTGTGCATGGGCAAAGAGCACTCGCCAGCTACCTACCGGTAAGCTCAAGCCTTTACCTACACCACGTAGACCATGGTCCCACATCGCC
The DNA here is from genome assembly GCF_002910315.2 of Salvelinus sp. IW2-2015. Classification (NCBI taxonomy): domain Eukaryota; kingdom Metazoa; phylum Chordata; class Actinopteri; order Salmoniformes; family Salmonidae; genus Salvelinus; species Salvelinus sp. IW2-2015. The sequence goes on from NC_036845.1 coordinate 5,169,304, forward strand.
ATGGATTTCCTCACTGATCTGCCAGACTCTTCAGGCTTCACTACTGTTTTAGTGGTAGTGGACCGGTTCTCCAAGATGTGCCGAGTCATCCCCCTTCTGCATCTACCTAATGCCATGGAAATGGCCGAGTGCATGTTCAAACAGGTGTTTTGTCTGTATGGGATCCCGGAAGACATCGTTTCGGATCGGGGACCCCAGTTCGTCTCCAGGGTGTGGCAAGCCTTCTGCGACCGAGAAGGGGTCTCCATCAGCCTATCCTCCGGGTACCATCCCCAAACCAATGGGCAGACGGAACGCCTGAATCAGGAAATAGGGAAGTACCTTTGCCAACACTGCACCCACCAACCACACGAGTGGAGTCGTTATCTAGCCTGGGCCGAATACGCACAGAACTCCCTGGTGCATTCCTCACTCCATCTCACTCCTTTTCAGTGTGTCCTCGACCTAGCCATGATTCTGGCTTTCCACCGTAACCGTCCTGACCGCCCACGTCCCCAGGGGAGGCCCCCTGCTCAGCTTCCTAGGCCATATTGCAAACAGTCTGCATGTTTTGGAATATTTATTTTATGTACAGGCTTCCTTTTCACTCTGTCATTTAGGTTAATATTGTGGAGTAACTACAATTACTAAACAGCTATTAAACTCTAACTGTTTTAAAGTCACCATTGGCCTCATGGTGAAACCCCTGAGCTAGGAGTTAGGAAGGACAGATGTATCTTTGTAGTGAGTTGGTGTATTGATACACCATCCAAAGTGTAATTAATAACTTCATGATCAAAGGGATATTTAATGTATTTTTTTTTACCCATCTACCAATAGGTGCCTGTCTTTGCAAGGCTTTGGAAAACCTCTCTGGTCTTTGTGGAGGGACCTTACAGATAATTATATGGGTGGGCTACAGAGAAGGAGTCATTCAAAATTACACTTTTGTGACTTGTTAAGCACATTTTTACTCCTGAACTTATTTAGGTCTGCCATAACAAAGGGGTTGAACACTTGACTCAATTTTCAGGTTTTCATTTTTAATTAATTTGTAAACATTTCTAGAAACATAATTCCACTTTGACATTATGGGGTATTATATGTAAGCCAGTGACACAATCTAAATGTAATCAATGTTATATGTAATTCAGGCTGTAACACAACAAAATGTAGAAAAGGGGTGTAAAAACTTTCCGAAGTCACTGTATAAGGAGTATAATGACACCAAGATATTGTCTGTATCATTTGCGGTCACAGATCATAGGGTCTTACAAGCAACAAGATCTCACATTTTCCTTTCGGAATCTACCGTATTATGGATGAACGTCTATTTTGACATATTCATTCTGCGTGGTTACAGGGTTAATTCTGTGTGGTTACAGGGTTAAAACAGAAACAGCTGAAAGATTAACAGGTTAAGCATTCATTCCGAGTGATTAAGGTTAAGGCTATGGTTTAGGGAGGGCGCTTGGTGTTTCCATCAACTACCATCAACTATTCTCACGGCTTGCTAGAGCATTGTGAACCGCGGCGGTGCAGTGGTCTAAGCAGTACTCTCCGGCTCGAGCATCCACGTTGGCTTTTTTCTGTGAGTGCTGAGGAAGGCATATATCGACATTCTCACGACCTTTTCAACCACTTTAAATCGAAGTCTATTTGTAGTGATCAGGCTGCTGACAAGAGGTATGTATAGGGCTAAAAAGGGCCTAAAATGGCCACTTCATCATGATTTTCTCCAAAATGGTTTGTGATACAAATGTAAAAAGTGTTAGCTGTTGATGTTTACTCTTCAATAACACAGACCCCAAAGCAAATCAGGGGGAGGAAAATAGGTTTATTCAAAAAGGACAAATCATGATTGGAAGTAGATGGTCATTCTCTCCTGTCCTCAGTGATGCTCTCCTGAGACTCTCTCCTGTGATTCTCTCCACAGAACAAAGGAACAGGATGTAGTTTATAACCCAGCCCTAGCCTGTGGTTGACCAATTAGAATTCCTTGCATTAAAACTGAGCCAATGGCCAAATAACAAGTATCCTATTTCAGGTTGGACCAACGAGAACGTGCCACACGTAGCTATAAGTTCAAGACTGACATTCCTAACAGATGTTGAACTGAAAACCAACTATTTCCATTGATAATTCCCTATTACAGAAAAAAACATTATTTCCATTGATCGTTACTACTCTATTGACTTCTCGTCCTCTGTCTCTGCGTTGTGTATTTATCTTCAAAATATTCTTATAAAAGCATATTCAACATCGTTCCTCCCAATGACGTTTCTACGTGAGAAATGCCAGAACAATCTGAGTTACCCAAAATGCTGTATTTTCAGGCCTTCCTGGCATCCATAAACACCTGATATTGAAACTGAAGTCAAAAAGGCAAATAACCATGCAGTAAGTACTCATGTGAAATGAAAGGAAATGAAGAGTACAGAGTAGCTATTAATTCATAGATGTCACAGAAGTAACTGCTGCATTGTAATTTGCTGTATTTTTGCCCCTGAAAGAGAGCTCTCTTCACTAGCAATGCAGTGAGGGGGAACTTGTGCGACTTGCCATGAAGTTAGTGCAGTCCTTTTGTGGTCTACTACCGTTAATCCATGTCTATGAACAAGTGTGACAATAAGCTCTCTGTCTGAACTGCAATCCTCTTAGGCAAGGCTTTGTGGGTAAACTCGCCTCATGCAAATTCTAAACCCCATTTAGCTTTGAGGGACTAGTCAGCTGCATTGAGATTAATGGTCGAGTGACTACTTGATTTAATAGGGTTATTTCACTGCTTACGGGGGAAAATAAACAACAAAGTTAATGCAAGACATTCGTCACTGACGTCCTCAATCTATCCTCTGCTCTACGAGGGAAGGGAAGCAAAAGTTTTCTTTTTGCTTTCAGAATGTTTCAGTCTGACTGTCACTTTATTTTTTGTTAACTTTAACTTTAACTAACGTTTGGGAGACTTTGCAGTTTTTTATTATTGAGAAAATGTCTGTATTTTGTTAAACGATAGGAGTCAATTTAAATAAAAGTATTGGTTTGTGGTTTGGGAAAAATAGCCAATTCAGATTGTTTTGATATTGTGGATTCAGGCCTTGTTGCTCAAACTATTTCTGCTTTTGATATCTTCCCTAAAGTAAGAAGGAAATAGCTAACTAAATTGGAAGAAAGAAAACAAAGTGCAAAGAGTTATAAAGTGTATTTTGTATGTAGAAATGATTGCGGTAAATTAGAGTGTATGGATTTTTTAAAACTCTATTAGAGATAAATGCTGTGGAGAGAAAGTGCTGTGCAATTTTCCATTACGGGGTGAAAAATGACAATCCTTGTTTATCTTTTTCCATGCCGTCAGCTTACTCCCAACTTTGCTGCAGGGGATTACTGTGACTCTGTGGGTATGGGACTGTCACTGACGTTTCTCTTTCCGTGAGACAACACAACACTATGTGACACAGGTGATCTGAGACTAGCTGTAACACATTTCACAAACTAGTAGCTATGGTCAAAATGATTAACACAACTTACAAATACATGTTTTTATTACTCTCCATTTACTGTAAATATGATCAATTCAGAATTATACACCCCACACACATAAACATATAGACCGTCCACATAAAAGCACTCACACACACACATATCCCCAGCTGCCCAAACCGCCTGTCTCTCTCCAAGCCTGCTCAGCACAGCCAGCGTTCTCCAGGAAGTAGAGCTGAGATTACCTAAAGCTGATTGGCCAGCTCCTTAATGTGTGAGACCTTCCAGCGGACGGCTTAGGCTGTCATTACACCAGCCTGATCAACACAGAGCTCCTCACACAGACAGATGCCATTTTGGAGAGAGTCAATCGAGGGATAGAGGGAAGGATGGTGGTGGTAGCAGCTTAGGTATGGAGTGACCTCACATGCAGGGTTAAAGAAGCAGCATAAATCCATCCACTATGTCATTGTGTTCACCAGTGTATTTGAGTGGACAGACTGTAGGTCTGATATGCAGTATAATGGGTGAGCTAGGTTCATACTGGATATACTGTTGTACACAACGGTGTAGCCATCAAATGTGTTAAAATAGAGAGATTTAGTAATATAGATACTTGAATGTGAGTGGTCAAACTAGGCTGTCATGCGAAATATCTGCTTCTCCTCTTCTCTCTTTCCCCCCACCATCACACACACACCACCCGGTCAACCTGTTGGCTCAGAGTCTACGCCGTTCATCCAGCCTGTGACTGACAATCGATTGCTGTGATAGCTGTGCCGTGGAGCCAGTTTGGGTTGTGATTGATACGGCCTATCAGCTCCATGCATCTGGACACTGGCTCTGCTGGAAATGGGGCATGACGGACAGAACAGGGTCCTTCAAAACACAACCCCTCCCCAGCTGCCCACATTGATCCCATCCACCCAGGATTTCAGTTTGACTTCTAAATCTTCCTTCACTCTGGCTGGGCGATAGTAAACACCTCCACCAACTCACTCAGTACAAAGGAGATTTGACATGTATTTTGCAGTGCAGGCAAGTGAAGGGAAGCTGGATCATTGGAATGGGTGGAATGGATTAAGGTATCAAACGTGATTTAATGTGACAGCAGCCTCCACTGGTCTGTTGTCTGTCTTGTCCATGTTATCTACAGTACAGTACCATGACACTTTCATCAATGTCTTTTATTTAATTCAGTTTATCTCCTACCTTTCTCTCATTAGACTGCCTGTCTGGAGTTTTTATATTGTTTGTATATTGTATATGGATCTACTGAGGCACATTACCAGATGTCTAAACTGCTGCAATACTATTTCCCTCAGCTTGTCACTCGAACACTCATCTTGGGGACTGTCTGTGTTTATTGGCTTTCATTCCCTCCCTCCTAACCTTCCTCCTTTCCTCCCTCCTAACCTCTCTCCTTTCCTCCGTCTTTTCGCCCACGTCTGACAAGGTGGAGTTATGTTCAAACAGCTTTCTAGCGCCCCCTTGCTTTACCAAACATACAGTGCAGAAGATTAATCTCTGTGCGTGTGTGTGTGTGTGTGTGTGTGTGTGTGTGTGTGTGTGTGTGTGTGTGTGTGTGCGTGCGTGCGTGCGTGCGTGCGTGCGTGCGTGCGTGCGTGCGTGCATACATGCATGTGTGTGTCTCCCAGACTCTTCCGGAGGAGAAGGGGGTCTCGTTGTGGTTGCACAAAGACAGAGCTTTGAAGTGGGTGATACTGGCAGAGCTCTCTCTCCCTCTGTGTGTGTGTGCCAGGGAGACGGGTTAGCCTCATGCCCTCTGATCTCTTCAAAGTACCATATCTCCCTACCGTTACTCTCTACCGTTACTCTCTACCTCACGCTCTCTCCTTTTCTCTTCCTGTCGTTTTCTCTCTTGGTCTCTCTCTCTCTATCTGTTTCTCTTTCGTTCACTCTCTTTTACTCAATCTCTCACTCTCAATTACCCGCTCTCTTTGTCTTTGCTTGTTCTCTACTCTGTCCCATTCATTTTATCCACTGTATTCCCCATTTTTATCAACAATTCTCCCAATTTTTTGTCCCCTATTTCTCCCCAAAACGTTTTGTTCTCTCATTCCATCTGTTCATCTGTGCCTCTCTCTCTTCTCTACCCCCTCCTTCCTGGCGCCATTCCAACCTGTCTGGATCAGGACATCGTTCAGATGGGTATAAAATCACCAATCTGACGGAAGCCTGGGGTCTTTTCATGAGCAGAGGTCTGCAGCGTAGTCATCCCCCTGTCAAACTTCATACTCTTTCCTCCTCTCCCCCCTCCACCTCTCTAAGATCAGAATGAATGAATGGTCGGTTGGTTGAAAATCCAGCACTTGCAGAAAGAGGAAATGAAGAACATATGTATAATTATTTAACTACATGTACCGTACATGTGAGCAGTAGCAGTAGAAGTAATGCTGTCTGTTAGTTTACTCCAATCAGGGTAGGGATGGTAGGGTGGGGTGCAGATAGATTGTGGGTTCTATCAAGTGAATGGTTTGCATCATATTCCTTGATACCCCCCCACGCCATATTGACGTCATATTAGCTATCATCAAAGTCAACATAGATAGAACTAACGCGTTAGTAAACCCGGTAGATTCATGCAGTACAGTGTACAGAAAGTAGTTTAGCAATTACACCGGCGGCCCCTGGTGGCAATAAATMAATACACCCAAAAGCTTACCTTGACTTGGAAGAGTTCCATTGTTGGACAGACATAGCCAGCTAGCTAACATAGCATCCCTCTCTGTTTGAGCCGGGTGTTTGAGTAGGATAAACTAGCTAGCTGCATTTGCTAACTAAGTAAGTGAAAATGAAAAGAATACAACAAAATATAGCTAGCTCTCGCTCTCTCTCTCTTGCTTCTCCTTAATTTTTTAAGAAATTAATTTGCTCAAAACTGTTCAACTACTCACCACATTTTATGCACTGCAGTGCCAGCTAGCTGTAGCTTATGCTTTAATTACTAGATTCATTCTCTGATTCTTTGATTGGGTAGATAACATGTCAGTTCATGCTGCAAGAGCTCTGATATGTTGGAGAACGTCCTCCGGAAGTTGTCATAATTACTTTGTAGTCAATTGAAGTCAATATACCCAGAGGAGGACGGAAACTATATGTCCTCCGGCTACACCATGGTGCTAACCCAGAGAGTGCTGTTGAGGCTATTGTAGACCTTCATTGCATAACATTGTTTTTTCATCAATTATTTGGTGACGTGAATATAATTAGTATAGATACAGTATATCTCAAAATTATCACTTTTTTAATGTTTCACAATTTAAAAAAAATGTAATTCACTGAGTAGGAAGGTCCTCCCCTTCCTCCTTCAAGGAGCTTCCACTGGTCCTGAACCTCCATATTTGTAACATTTCTACCAATATTGCCCTAAAAATAAATACTTTACCCGAGAGTATAATGATATACAAGCTGGTCTGAGTTTTACATTTTCAATTTCCTAGCTTTGTGTGTTGCAAGAACTTGGTATAATGTAAAGCTGTTGGTTGCCCTTGCTTACCTCTCTTACACTAGGATCTATCTTGACAAAAAAGAGAGAGGTCTGTCTAATTCAGACAATGTGAATGAGATTTGAATGAAAAATATAACACCACAGTGGTGTATTTTTTTATATATTTTTTTCAACTTCAGTTGTATGGGTCTTTTCTCTTCTAGACTCTTACCCAAACAGGCATGCCTGGCTCTGGGCAGTCAAAGCCAATGGCCATCAGGAACTCTGCCCCCATTTCACAGGCTGTGGCCTCTCTCAATCCATCTCCTCTCTCTCTCTTTCTTTCTCCCCCCTCTCTTTCTCCCTCCCTCTTTCCCTCTCTCTTTGAAATAAGGTGGTGTGAGTTTTAATCAGAGATTGGCTGGTCAGGTCCTGAGTAGCAGTAGATAGAGAGAAGAGAAAGAAAGAGTGAGGAGAGAGATTGCTGGAGAGAGATCTGCTTTGGTGATTAGCCCTTCTGACATGACCGCCAGACCCCTCCAATGGACGTATTTGGAAAGGTAGTGATGGACTCACTGAAGATGAGAGGAGAAGTGGAGAAAGAGGGACTGAGTGACAGACAGCTGGAAGAATGGACTCCATAGTGTCAGGTGTGAGGCAGAGGTAGTTGGAGGAAGTAGCCATTGTTTGCTCTGTGGGTGTTGTTTGCCCTGTGGGTGCAATACAAAGCCGATCTCAGCAATAGTTCTATGTGAGTCACCCCAGAGTCTATTAATTTACAACTTCAATTATGACATGGAACAATAACGATTGAATAGTTCAACATAACATACACTACCGTTCAAAAGTTGGGGTCACTTAGAAATGTCCTTGTTTTTGAAAGAAAAGCACATTTTTGGTCCATTAAAATAACATCAAATTGAATCTACTGTCACGTTCCTGACCTGTTTTCTGTTAGTTTTTGTATGTGTTAGCTGGTCAGGACGTGAGTTTGGGTGGCAGTCTATGTTTTCTGTTTCTATGTTGGTTTGGGTACCTAATATGGTCTCTAATTAGAGGCAGGTGGTTTTCATCTCCTCTGATTGAGAATCATATTAAGGTAGGTGGGTCACATTGTTTGTTTGTGGGTGGTTGTCTCCTGTGTTAGTGTCTGTCTATGTTGCACCATACGGGACTGTTTCGGTTTGTTTGTTCATTTGTTCGTTCGGTTTTTATGTAGTCATTTCCCTGTTCGTGCGTTCTTCGTGTTACATGTAAGTTCTTACGTCCAGGTCTGTCTACATTCGTTTGTTATTTTGTTAGTTAATTCAAGTATAGTTCGTTTTTTGTCTTCGTTGTTTTGTCGTGTCTAATAAATATCATGTCTAAGTATCACGCTGCGTCTTGGTTCAATCCATGCTCCTCCTCTTCGGATGAAGAGAAGAGGAGAACCGTTACATCTACATAGGCATACAAAGGCCTATTATCAGCAACCGTCACTCCTCGGTTCCAATGGCACGTTGTGTTAGCTAATCTAAGTTTATAATTTTAAAAGGCTAATTGATCATTAGAAAACCCTCTGCAATTATGTTAGCACAACTGAAAACTGTTGTTCTGATTAAAGAAGCAATGAAACTGGCCTTCTTTAGACTAGTTGAGTATCTGGAGCATCAGCATTTGTGGTTTGATTACAGCTCAAAATAGCCAGAAACAAATAACTTTCTTCTGAAACTTGACAGTCTATTCTTGTTCTGAGAAATGAAGGCTATTCCATTTCAGAAATTGCCAAGAAACTGAAGATCTCATACAACGCTGTGTACAACTCCCTTCACAGAACAGCGAAAACCGGCTCTAACCAGAATAGAAAGAGGAGTGGAGGCCCCAGTGCACAACTGAACAGAGGACAAGTACATTAGAGTGTCTAGTTTGAGAAACAGACGCCTCACAAGTCCTCAACTGGCAGCTTCATTAAATAGTACCCGCAAAACACAGTCTCAACGTCAACAGTGAAGAGGCGACTCTGGTATGCTGGCCTTCTAGGCAGAGTTGCAAAGAAATAGCCATATCTCAGACTGGCCAATAAAAATAAAAGATTAAGATGGGCTAAAGAACACAGACACTGGACAGAGGAACTCTGCCTAGAAGGCCAGCATCCCGGAGTCGCCTCTTCACTGCTAGCACAACGTGTTATTGTTACACAGGAGTGATGGTTGCTGATAATAGGCCTCTGTACTATGTAGATATTCCATTAAAATCTGCCGTTTCCAGCTACAATAGTAATTTACAACATTAACAATGTCTACACTGTATTTCTGAGCAATTTTATGTTATTTTAATGGACAAAAAAAATTGCTTTTCTTTCAAAAACAAGGACATTTCTAAGTGACCCTAAACTTTTGAATGGTAGTGTAAGTACAATACAGCACAGACGGCACAATACATGGTATTTTCTCAGCACAACATACAGTATAACCCTGAAATCATCTTAGAAGTTGTATAGTTAGACACATAACAAACATCTAAAGCACCATTCTGTATATTATCTTCAGCCCAACGTATTGTGTACTGCATAACCCTTAGATCATCTTAGCTACATGCTGTAATTAACTCATGGGTTTCCTGTTGACCAACTCCTGAGTATAATTTGAGACAAAAGTGATGCACTGTGGCCTTTTGTGGTTCTACTTTATGCCCGTCACAGGGGGCTGCTGATTAATGAACCAGTTGGATCTCCAGCTGGTTGAACTCTGGCCCAGACTTAATTAAAACTCATACACTGACCACCAATCATAAATTACTCCCCTCAATCTTGTGGCACTTCCAGAATAAAAGGTACAAATTGGTTCCTTACCAATTAATAATTTCTTTTAATTAAAAAAGGGAAATAATATAAGCCCAAGGCGGTTAGTAGTGGATGTAAAGGTAAAGGTAAATGTACATGAATATAGACTTGGTTTAGAAATCTTAGCTTTGTGAGTAGCCTACATTAGCGGTTGTCATCCTATCGTTAGCTTGCCTATATAGCGCTGTTTAATGATTGATGCATTTTGTCTGGTGTGCTTGTGTTTCCCAGGTAGCTGCTGTCATAGTGCTGTGACCTCGCTGCTTCTGCCCCACCTGACCACCTGACCCCTGACCTGTACCAGCTGTCTCAGAACAGGAGGGGCCTGCCCTACATCAACACCTCTACTTCGTCATGGCTGTCCCTCCTTGGTTATGTAGTTAGATATTTGGTGTGCGCAGGTATATGAGTGTGTGTGTGTGTGGGGGGGTGTAGGGCAGGGGGCGGGGGGATAGCTGGTACTTCTATTACCATCTTCAAATGAATGGCATNACCACCTGACCCCTGACCTGTACCAGCTGTCTCAGAACAGGAGGGGCCTGCCCTACATCAACACCTCTACTTCGTCATGGCTGTCCCTCCTTGGTTATGTAGTTAGATATTTGGTGTGCGCAGGTATATGAGTGTGTGTGTGTGTGGGGGGGTGTAGGGCAGGGGGCGGGGGGATAGCTGGTACTTCTATTACCATCTTCAAGTGAATGGCATGCTAGTCTACTGTGGTTCATTTATACTGTACCTAACTGTGGTAGCTGTGGCAGCCAACCAGCCAATCATGGAAGAGAAGCTTCCGGTGTGGTGTCACCCAGAGATTTTGATGTATCCACTTACTTTACCCTGTTTTCCTCTGTGTTTGTTTACTTGTTTTTGTTTTTTAAGCACTGGATCATATTTATCTGATGCTACTGGATCTATGAAGTATGATATTAAAATGATGTGTAGTACTTATGAATATATAAATGATCATTAGACAAAAATGTATCAAATGGTATGATAAAAACCAACAGTACTTTAAAATATGATTCACAGCTTTTTTCACAGTCCTATTGTGCTATCATTTTACTCTTGCTATCCTCTCCCTCTCTCATGCAAACACAGGCACACTTGCACACAAACTTCTCTATCTGCCATGATCTGAGTGTAAAGAGTGGAACATGTGACATAAATTACAGGTTTGTTGATCGCCTGAAGCAGTCACCCTCTGGCCAATCAATTGGCAGTAGAGTCAACCACTTTCCCTCCATTCCCTCCAAATGTCTCATCCTGTTACATATTTTCCAGGAAAGCTTATTTAGAGATAGTAATAGGCTTAATTAATCTCTCAGAGGGGTGATTATCATCTCTCTGATTTCTCCTCTGGGCTGTATGTGTGTGCTATTACTGAGTTCTCTGAAAAGATGGGTAAGACTCTTCAGTGTGCAGCTTCAGTGTCAGCTCCGAGCCTTTTCTGCTTCCAACGTCACGCATCCTTTATTATCACTCTTCCCTCACAATCCCCCGGCATCAGTGGGCTCTAGCTCTTAACTCATCGCATGCATACACAAATCTGAAGTGTTTTATTATTGTTATTTTCTGTTAGTCTTGCTGAATCATTGTACCAAGCTTTTTATTTTTATTTTTCAAATTTGTACCTTGCAGAGAAAAGGAACAAAATGAACCAAAAGCACCAAATTGTTTGTGAGCCTATCACAGGATGTTGGTGGCACTTTAACTGGGGAGGAAGGACTCGTGGCAATGGCTGGAGCGGGAATCGAGGATTGGTATCAAAGACAACAAAAACATGGTTTTCATGTGTTTGATGCCATTCCTTAATCCGTTCCAGCCATTATTATGAGCCGTCCTCCCCTCAGCAGCCTCTACTGGAACCTATCCTCAAGGTCTGGCATCACGATTCAAATCTATGCATACATGTAAGGTGATGTAAGTTAGCTTCTCATATCCCTGAGAAAATAGTTATTTTATGTCAAGCTTAAAGTTTCTTGAATTGTGGTGTGGGCGATGAGAAGATAAATGATACCTGTGATACCTAACTAAGTTGTGCTTTATTGCTGTAATATATTCCTTCACTGCTTGTAAAAGTTCTCAGCGTCGCAGAATATGGTTATTCACAATGGGAATCATATTTTATGAGAACGTTGATGTTCAGAAAGGAATTTGTGGCACCGTATATTACTCCTCAGCCATTTACTTTCACATTTACTTTCATTGTGTCTTTTTGATAAATAAAATCTCCTAATTATCAGTGAATATGGTGTGAGAATGTTTTACTTTTTCAAAATAGCAGTACTGTTGTGTTTTGTCTACTGTACAGAATGACCAATGGTTATGAGACCTACATTATGTTAGTGGTTCAATATTTCCTCTTAAACATTTGGTACATAAATCTAAACCTCTACCTTGTGTTCCTTTATTGGGGCACTATTGTACAAAGATTGATGGACAAGCTTAACCCAGAAGATGGGGTCAATTTTTCACAATGGTTGACTCAGATAGCACGCCCCTCTCTGTAAATAGGACATGGACAAGCTGATAAATACCCTGGAGAATGTGTGCTGATGGGGATTTCAATTTGTAGGAGAGCAGTTATCACTTTTTTGGTCAACGTCGGCTAGAATGTTAATAGTGTTTTGCAGAAGGAAAGGCTGTGAGGACGTGGTTTGAAGTGCTGTTGAAGTGAAATGCTTCACTTCTATATTGGAAAGGCTTCTCTCCAGTACATATGCCTCTAAAGTAAAGAGCCCTTCTTTTAATGTACTATACTTGAGAGCACAAGAGTCGCAATAAAGGTATTTTCTCAAGTGAAAGACATAGGGCAAGGATCCTCCATTGTTTGAGATTGCAGACAACTGACAAGGACTAATGGGGAAAACTGGACTATTTTATCCACCGAACAATGACCCACTACAACAAGTGCCCATTATTAAACATGCAATAATATGTTCCACTGAAGTACCTATTTGTCTGCCTTTTAGGGACCCCAGATCCAACCACACAATACTTTTCCAAACACAATACCTTTACTTACGTTGATTTTATCAAAGCTCTGTCTATAATATGCCTTATAATACAAATCCAACGCAACCTCCAAAGAGGGATATGGCGTGTCCTGTACAAATCATATAACTCCATTGCCAGCTTCTAGGATTGCATAATTTGACAAACCATCTTCTTGAGGAAGGACAGATGTTACGTCAGTACTTTAAAGCTACAGTCAGAAATTCACGGTCTCATCCTGTAAGACATCCTTGATGAGAGGAAGAAAGAAGAGAAAGAATAGGTTTTATTCTCCCTCTCCAGACACTCAGGGATGTATGGTTTTTTGAACCCTCCAAGATTTGCTCTGATAATTTGCTCCCGCTGTTCCAACCTCATGAATCTTAATCATGCGATGCTCTGCTCCGTTCGCTGCACTCAGACATGATTAGCTTGTCCTGATGCCAGACCAGAGAGCTACAGCTCCAGCCGACCAGTAGGACAATACAGCACAGGGTTTTAAATAGATTACATTCACGTAAAACGTTTTCTGTGTCTGTACTATCTGTTTCTGTTCTCTCTGTTTCTCAAGTCATTAGATTTTAGGGCTATTTGTAATTACCTTTAGTGCGGTTTGAGACGTGGGTTTGAAGTCAAGTCATTTCTCTCTATTTAACCCTTTAGAACCAATAACGGGCGTTGACCTCCTTTCCTTAAATTACTATAGCGGCCGTGAACGGCCTTGTTTTTCTAAGAATAATATCTGTGTCAATATCACAAAATGAACTTGCTAACAACATGTTGTCGTATTCGTTTAAACCAAAAATAGGGTATGCTGTCATTTGACTTTTCATTTTAATTTACTTCGTTACTCAAAATGACAGCGCAGACGTGACTTTTCATTGTGAAAGAGGCTGTATCTATGTTGGTTAATGATACGGATTTGGACATGTCCTTGCATATTGAAAACCGATAATGTCGAGGTGAATTAAATAAGTAAACAGCAGATATATGTTTAGTGTTGTCGATGTTTGATGCTGGGGAATAGCTCTCAGATTAGCAAATCATGTCATTAGAACTTGGTTGGTACAGGCGAGCACATCAGCGGTGGAACTCAAATGATTAATCTCTGCCTCATCGAAATAGTTGTAGTGTTTAGCTGTATATAGTCAGCTAACTAGTTTTGTCTTGTCTTGTTTATAGCACTGTAATTAATATGGAAACGGCCCAAGATGCTTGCTATAGCTAGCTAACTAGTTAGTCTGTCAGGAAAGAAAGGTTGTGTGTAACAGTAAATGAGGGCTGCGCTCACGAAGCGTCAACCTCAGCTCTCACTTTGACTAGCTAGCCATACAGACCACCAGCTAACTAGCCAACGAAAGGAAGGCTAAAGTAATTTGATTTTATTTGTTGCGCTTACATTATGGTTTGTCATGTTTGCTAGGTGCAGATATTCATAGGCTATACATTGCCTAATTCTCCTATTATATCACAGCTTAGCTGTCGTGTTACTGTAGTAGATGCCTGCACAGTGAAGCTCATATGAGGAGTTGGATATTTGTTTACATAGCCAGCTAACAAGTAGCTTTTTTTATCCTGTTTCTAGCGATGCGATTCATTTGGAAACTGTCCCAACTTCCTAACTAATCAGCTAACATTGGCGAACTCTGTAGTTAGTCTGTCAGGAAAGAAAACAAGAGAAAACAAGAGTTGATTGGAGGACAGAGAGAGAGAGAGAGTAGAAAATAAAATAAAAAATAGATTATTTTCCTGACCACAACTGTATCCTATGTGTTGCTCCTCTCCTCTCCCTCTATTACTCTGTTCCTCTAGGTCAGTGAAAGTGAGGGAAGTGATGTGGAGATTCAGGGCTCAGCAGCAGAAGGCAGGGAGGAAGAGGAGTTAGAGATGATTGGAGGATAGAGATGTGGAACAAGGAGGGAGGAGTGGAGCGAGAGGAGATTGGAGGTAGAGGAACATGGAGAGGAAGAGGGAGAGGAAGAGGAGGAGGGAGAACAAATTCTTATTTACAATGACGGCCTACCCCGGCCAAAACCTAACCCAGACGACGCTGGGCCAATTGTGCGCCGCCCTCTTGGACTCCCAATCACGGCTGGTTGGGATACAGCCTGGAATCGAACCAGGGACTGTAGTGATTCCTCTAGCACTGAGATGCAGTGCCTTAGACTGCTGCACCACTCGGGAGAGAAGGAAGCAGAGGGAGAGGAGGAAGGGAGAGCATACCTTTTGAGGGGAGCCTACGTTTCCATGGAGTGTGTCTGCCCCAAGTCCCACCATTCACCCATGTACCACACAGCCTGGGCCTAAATTGACAGTGGTATGTGGATGTGGAGTTGTTTTTAAAAGTGGTAGAAATGTATATCTGTTCCAGAGCTTGTTATGGATTACAACAAGAACATGGGCGGGGTTGACCATCTTGACCAACTGAGGAGCTATTACAATGTTGGACGCATAGGCAGAAAATGGTGGAAGTATGTGTTATGTGGGATGCTCAACATTGCCATCATCAAGCTGAACCTCGGCAAGACGGAGCTGCTCTTCCTCCCGGGGAAGGACTGCCCGTTCCATGATCTCGCCATCACGGTTGACAACTCCATTGTGTCCTCCTCCCAGAGTGCTAAGAACCTTGGCGTGATCCTGGACAACACCCTGTCGTTCTCAACTAACATCAAGGCGGTGACCCGTTCCTGTAGGTTCATGCTCTACAACATTCGCAGAGTACGACCCTGCCTCACYCAGGAAGCGGCGCAGGTCCTAATCCAGGCACTTGTCATCTCCCGTCTGGATTACTGCAACTCGCTGTTGGCTGGGCTCCCTGCCTGTGCCATTAAACCCCTACAACTCATCCAGAACGCCGCAGCCCGTCTGGTGTTCAACCTTCCCAAGTTCTCTCACGTCACCCCGCTCCTCATTCTCTCCACTGGCTTCCAGTTGAAGCTCGCATCCGCTACAAGACCATGGTGCTTGCCTACGGAGCTGTGAGGGGAACGGCACCTCCGTACCTTCAGGCTCTGATCAGGCCCTACACCCAAACAAGGGCACTGCGTTCATCCACCTCTGGCCTGCTCGCCTCCCTACCTCTGAGGAAGTACAGTTCCCGCTCAGCCCAGTCAACAAAACTGTTCGCTGCTCTGGCACCCCAATGGTGGAACAAACTCCCTCACGACGCCAGGTCAGCGGAGTCAATCACCACCTTCCGGAGACACCTGAAACCCCACCTCTTTAAGGAATACCTAGGATAGGATAAAGTAATCCTTCTAACCCCTCCCCCCCCTTAAAAGAGTTAGATGCACTATTGTAAAGTGGTTGTTCCACTGGATATCATAAGGTGAATGCACCAATTTGTAAGTCGCTCTGGATAAGAGCGTCTGCTAAATGACTTAAATGTAAATGTATAAATGTGTACATTGTGTGAGTGAACCTGCAAAGGCCTCTTCACAGAAACCACAGGCGCTGGTCCCTGAAGGCATTCAAAATGCAGCTTGTGCATTCACTTTGTGATATGGCTACAGCGGCAGGAAGAGGGGAGCCAGGAGTGTGGCACCAGGTCTTCTGGATTGAATTGTAACTAATTTAAAAGCAGGTGAAATTTGAAGGGCGCAAGAGAGGGTGTGTGGTGTGCATCCGGAGTGGATGCAGGGGAAAGAGGGGGCGATGTGTAGAAACCTAATTTGGGTGCTCTACGTGTTCTGTGCCACTTTGCATGATGGGGCAGGGCTTCCAGATGTTCCATGACATGTTGTAGGATAAATGCAAACACTAAAGTGACAGTGTGAAACATGAATTAGTCCTACAAGTCTTTTATTGTCTCTGAACAGTTGTTGTGTCTTCTGTCTCTATCTAATATTAGTTGCATTCACTGAATTGTCAAAGTAGACTACTATTTCTATGTGTTGTGTCAGGCCTGGTCTGTACTAAATCTAATTGAGAGGTTATCTACATTTTGAAATAGTCTCTGAATAGTTGTTTGCATTTTTACATTGTTACAGAATTGTATTTTTATTTATTTAATCCTTATTCCCCCAGGTAAGTTGACTGAGAACACATTCTCATTTACAGCAACAACCTGGGGAATAGTTACAGGGGAGAGAAGGGGGATGAATGAGCCAATTGTAAGCTGGAGATGATTAAGTGACCGTGATGGTATGAGGGCCAGATTGGGAATTTAGTAAGAATCGTTGTCAACCACATAGCCTACTTTGTGTGGGTTTTGAAATACTTTCTGAATATTGTTCTCTTTGTAATGAATACTCAGGGAGAAAAAGGTGTAGATTCATGCGCAGAGCACGGCAGGTGTTTATTTTGCCTTCACAGAAGACAGAAATCGTGGTCACAGGCAGGCAATGGTCATATACAGGTAGGTAAACAGGCAGGTGAATCAAAACTAGGACTGAAGGCTATAACTGGTTCTCACAAACGAGCTAGGAAAAGGCTTGGTGGAGTCAAAACGAACAATACCTCACAAAGGCACAAACAGAATGAACTGAACTAAATAAGGAGCTGACGAGACCAGGTGAGTAACTAACACAGGTGAAAACAATTAACAAAAATAGACATGGCTACGTTCAAGAAAACAAAGACACAGGGCTACGTTCAAAAACACAACAAAACAGAACACAAGGTTGACTAAGAAAATAAATACAGAACCTTACACTCTTGCCACATTTTGAAAAACAGAAAATATGTATTTATATGTCAAAAATATTTCTAAGTATAATATATTATACTTGGTACATTTTGAGAGAGTAATTTAAGTCAAATTTACTACAATTTAAATACTCTAGGGTTTTTTGTTGTTTTGAGTGTTAATCATTTTTTGATGGAAGACAAAATTAGCATTATTCCTATTTACATGAATGTGGTGTCATATTAAAGAAGAGGTTGTGCTCCTTAAAAGTAAGTTAACTTGTAATTGTCATTTGTTCTTTGTTTTGAGCTGTGTCAGTTTGTTTGAAATGTGTAAGAAAATGAGCTTCATCTTGACAATTCTCAGTAATCTACAGTAGCATTCTAGAATTATATTGGGGTCTAAAGGGTTAACCATTTTAAATTATACTGAACGCTCCAAATTATAGAAACGCTCCATGCAACAATTTCAAAGATTTTACTGAGTTACGGTTCATGTAAGGAAATCAGTCAGTTAAAATAAATTCATTAGGCCCTAATCTATGGATTTCACATGACTGGGAATACAGATATGTATCTGTTTGTCACAGATAGCTTAATACTAAAGGTAGGGGCGTGGATCAGAAAACCAGTCAGTATCTGGTGTGACCACTATTTGCCTCATGCAACACGACACATCTGCTTTGCATAGAGTTGATCAGGCTGTTGATTGTGGCCTGTGGAATGTTGTCCCAATCCTCTTCAATGGCTGTGCGAAGTTCTGGATGTTAGCGGGAGCTGGAACACGCTGTTGTACATGTCGATCCAGAGCATCCCAAATATGCTCAATGGGTGACATGTCTGGTGAGTATGCAGGCCATGCAAGAACTGGGACATTTTCAGCTTCCAGGAACTGTGTATAGATCTTTGCAACATGGGGCCGTGGGTTATCATGCCGAAACATGAGGTGATGGCGGCGGATGAATGGCACGACAATGGGCCTCAGGATCTCGTCACGGTATCTCTGTGCATTCAAATTGCCATCGATAAAATGCAATTGTGCTCGTTGTCCGAAACTTGCCCATACCATAACCCCACCGCCACCACGGGGCACACTGTTCACAATGTTGACATCAGCAAACCGCTCGCCCACACGTCGCTATACACATGGTCTGCGGTTATGAGGCCGGTTGAATGTACTGCCAAATTCTCAAAAATAACATTGGATGCAGCTTATGGTAGTGAACAATGAACAATCAATTATCTGGCACCAGCTCTGGTAGATATTTCAGCAGTCAGCATGACAATTGAACTCCCTAAAAACTTGAGACATCTGTGGCGTCGTGTTGTGCGACAAAATTGCACATTTTAGATTGGCCTTTTTTTTGTCCCCAGCACAAGGTGCACCTGTGTAATGCTGTTTAATCAGCTTCTTGACATGCTCCACCTGTCAGGTGGATGGATTATCTTGGTGAAGGAGAAATGCTCACTAACAGAGATGTAAACAAATGTGTGCACAACATTTGAGAGAAATTATATTTTTGTGTGTATGGAAAATTTCTGGGACCTTTTATTTCAGCTCATGAAACATGAGACCAACACTTTATATGTTGCATTTATATTTTTGTTCAGTATAGTTATGTCAAAGTCATTACACATAGCGCTATAATCAGCATGCATCCCAAAGTATTATTACTTTATTCCTGACTCACAATACAGCTAGCATATTTGGTTCCTTGGAACTTAAATTTGTTATTACCATACCATTTTTGTATGTTCTCTATAGTTATGTACTTGAAAATGTATAAATTGACCAATTCGGCACATTTGGGCAAACTCCTGGCAGACTTGATGCAAAATATTGTGTAGTGAGGTAATTCTTCACTGGATCAGTCTGAAATTTTGCACACACACTGCTGCCATCTGGTGGACAAAATCTAAATTACACCTAGGCTCCTATCTTAATGTATAGCCTTTCTCTTGCACTTATTTCAAAGATGATGGAACAAAACAAAAATAGATATTCTCCTACAGTAATTTCACATTTCCACAAACTTCAAAGTTTTATTTTCAAATTGTGTTAAGAATATGCATATCCTTGCTTCAGGTCCTGAGCTACAGGCAGTTAGATTTGGGTATATATTTCAAATCCTGAAATTAATAACACAGCTATCTTATGTTGGGTTAACTTTTTTGAGCTCGAAGCACATATAGGACACATTAACATTTATTTCCAT
This sequence comes from Salvelinus sp. IW2-2015, assembly GCF_002910315.2. NCBI lineage: Eukaryota > Metazoa > Chordata > Actinopteri > Salmoniformes > Salmonidae > Salvelinus > Salvelinus sp. IW2-2015. Next base: position 5,188,865 of record NC_036845.1, read on the forward strand.
AGGAATTAATTATGCAAACACATTTATTTTTTATTCTGACATGCATCAGTGAGATTCCAGCCTTTCATCTTCTGTTCTGGATGGAGCTAGCATGCCATGTCTTTTTATGCATATCAAACAGATGCCTTTTCAAAGGAAACAAGCACTCATTACATCAGGTGTGGCCAATTAGTGGGTGCGGCCAGCACACCTGAACACAATTAACAAGATAGAGGATAAAGAGAGTTTTATGATGCTGAGAATAGAATGTATATGTTTTTAAATAACATTCTTAGAATGTTCTCTTAACTTTAATAATGTTTTCTTGTGGTTTTTATGGAAAGTTTTCACGTTCTGAGAATGAATGTATGTTTCTCAATAACATTCTTAGAACGTTCCCTGAACATTACAATAGCTTACTTTGGGTTTTTATGGAAAGTTTTCTTAACGTTCTCTGAACAATGAGAACATGACTTTAAATAGAACCATAAATAAACATAAGAAACATTATGCTGAAGTACTGAAATTCCCACAGAAGAACATTGTTTTTTAACATTCTTGGAACAATTTGAGAACATGACTTTAAATAGAACCATGAGGAAACCTGTAGGAAATGTTACGCTGATGCACTGAAATTCCCACAGAAGAATGTTGTTTCTTAACTATTTGAGAACATTCCCAATATCAAACCAGTTGGAGAACGTTCCTAGAACATTAACAAAATTGTAATTAAGTGTAACCATGTTTGAACTTTTAGGAAACATTCTGTTAAAGTAATGAAATGCCAAGAATTTTTTTTGTCAAGTTTCTTAAATGTGCTGAGAATGTTCAAAAGCCAAGCAACTATCATGCAACATTCTCAGAAAGTTATGGGAAGGTTGTATGCAAAATAACCATATGACAACGCTCTCACCAAGCTCTAAGAAACATATGGTTCTAAGAACATTATGTGCTAGCTAGGAAGGGTCCTACAGTCCAGTGTTTCCCGAACTCGGACCTGGGGACCCCAAGAGGTGCACATTTTGTTTTTTGCCCTAGCACTACACAGCTGATTCAAATCATCAACTCATCATTATGCTTTGATTATTTGAATCAGCTGGGAAACACTGCTATAGTCAACTAACTAATTGACTGAGAAGCACCATTACTGTATGAGGTTGTCGTAAGATTGTTGGTGTGAAGTTATTATTTGGCGAGCTGTGAAAGTCATGAGTTTTTTTCATGCTATTGTCTGGCCTCACCTTGCTTGAGCCCATACAACTGGGACCAGAAAGAGGGAGAAGTTTGCTAATCCCAGGTACTAAATTCTCCCTCCCGCTACTGTCTGGATTAATGATGACAGCCTAGAATCATATAGCTACTTAAAACAAAGATGCTGACTATTTGTTCCCTATCCATCTTTATCTCTGTATTAAAACATTGGCTAAGTGGCAGAAATAGTACATCATTATCTCCTCTCTCCTCTGTGTCCGCGGCTCAGGTAGAAGGATATTAACCAATGGTTTATGGCTCCTAGGGGCCCCGTGAATCACCCAGGTGTCTGGTGAGATGTTAAAGGCTTTCTAATAGGCTGTAGGCTGCTGCAAAACATATTGCTGTTTTTTTGTGAACACAATGGCTTTCCCTTTACATCTCCTTACATCCAGGTGCTCGATCTCCATTTCTAGACAGCCAATGGATGCTCTCAATCTATATCCTCAGCCAATGGATGCTCTCCATCTATATCCTCAGCCCTGGTGAAGACAAAGACACCACCTATTTTCCGCCATATTGCTTTCACATACCCAGTCCTAGGTAATGTCCCAATTATCTCTCCTTCCTCCCAAAGTGTGCACGTTTTCACTTCCCTTTACTGATTTGAAAGGACATTACTGGTATAAGAAATATAGTGGAAACTTTGAAATTCCCACTAGCCCATACCTCCTCCAATCCAATTGCTTTAGATTTGTAAGAAGTAGTGATGCACACTTCAGGAGAAAGGAGATGTTATTGGGGCACAACCCTAGATAAGGGGGTGTGAATCTGAGCAGAACTGAGGGAACAACTTTCTGGAATGACACACAAGCTATTAAAAGACATTGGAAGATTTGGCTCAGTACCTTTGTGAGGCGCCAACATCAAAGACTGGATGGTCCGGTTTCAACTCTAAACTTAAATGGAAATCTAGGATTTTCTCTCTGTCTTAATTTTAGCTTTGTCCTTCCTTCATCTTGAACTGGTTTCATCTTCCTTATGGTCACGCTGTCTTTATATCCCTCTTTGTATGTCTATATATAAATCCACCTAAAAGGAACTATGGTATGGTATATTGTATATTTCCTGAGTACCTTTATTAGGGAATCAGGACAGCCTGAATATTTAAGGACAGGAAGTTCAATTGTGTTTGTTTGTGTCTTTGCTAGCAGGTTGTTGTTACTGTATGTGTTTGTCTCTTTAGGACTATATATGCATTCACTGCAGTCACATTACGGCTTCCACATGGCATTGCAAACAGGTGAGTGGAGGCTGGGGATCAGTAATAAGCAGCTATTTACCCTGATGTCTGCCTGTCTGTCTGTTTCCTCTTCTCAGCCACACAGGCCTCTACAACACAGCCAACACAGCCTGCAAATCAGCTCCTGACAGATACAAGAAGGAATATGAAAGAGGAGGAGGCCATGCTTATTATCAATGATTATTCTACCACTCAGGGGCTGGCATTGATCGCTGCACGTGAACTGTCGGGCACACAGTTGACGTTGGATGTTTATGTGTCAGGGTGTACGGGCGGGCCGCTCTGCTCTGACAGGATGCCTCTTATCACTGACATATGGATAAATGTCTCTCCTCTCCTCAAGACGCTTCCTGACTCCTCTCAGGCCGTCTCCCCCTGTCTCTTTCCATCTCTCACACCCACCCATCCCTCGCTTCTTAAAGAGCAACAAAATGTCACATATCCAAATCCATAAACAGTGATGTGTGAGCCCACTAACAGTGTGTGTGTGCATACTATGTTGGCAAATAGGATTCAGAGCCTAAGGCATGTGATCAAGACAGAAATGTGCTAGTTGAATGGTAGGGAGCACTCATTAAAACCACACATCTCTGTACTACCTCCTGTGAGAAAGACAAATATGGTCTCCTACATTAATGATACTGGAGGAGTAGGTATAACAATAGCCTCAGTACTGCCCTTCCTGCAGTCAGCATGTCTATTAAAAGACTGATTATAGTTCCAGCCTATACTGTCTGGTCGTATACTGTAGTATGTACTCATCAGTGGTGTCAGCACTATACGTCTCTATTCTGAAATATCACAGGTTGGGCTTCCATCATGTACACCATGTCGGTGCCTGAGCAACCGTCCCTCCCCTCCCTCTCCACCCTCACCCCTACCCCGGGAGCCAGCCTGTCCACAGAAACCCCCATCACACAACTTAACGACATGAAAGATTCATGGCCCGGACTAAAATAGCCCACTATCTAACTGGCAATAGACACATTTTCGAACCCGGGCACTCCGTCATGAAACAACGATAATACTCTGGTCGCTTCCCAGAATTGCGAGCCCCAGGTACTGCGTCCCTTCGATCTATCAGAGGAGAATTATTAATATTTGAGGAAATTAGATTAAAAGAGATCAGTTGAAATCAACAGGAGGATGAACAATGAAGGCAGATATTGCAGAGGATCAACTCAGACTAAAGTCCACAAAACCGATACAGTGAATACTATAGTATTTTACTGTGGTATAATGTACTGTTTACAGTTAACTGTAATATAAAAACTGTATTAAAAGAAAACTTTAGTATATATTATAGTAATTAATGTAGTGTTTTGTGGATTGAACTATACTGTAGTATTTACTGTAGTGTTTTTACAGACTGTAGTATACTGTTAATATTTAATGTACTGTTTTTGTGGACATTACTGTAGTATTTACTACAGTTTTTGTTTTATCATCTTTGATATAGATGTGGAGGCTTTCTCTTTCAGGAAACCTACTGGAGAAATACTGCACTGAACAAAAATAGAAACACAACATGTAAAGTGCTGTTCCCATGTTTCATGAGCTGATCCCAGAAATGATCTTCCATAAACACAAAAAGCTCATTACTCTCACATTTTGTGTACAAATTTGTTTACATCCCTGTTAGTGAGCATTTTATCCTTCGTCAAGATAATAAAGACATTTTGTGGGGTAAAACGGATTCTGATTGGCTGGGCCTGGCTCCCAAGTGGGTGCCCTTCCAGGCCCACCCATGGCTGCGCCCCTGCCCAATCATGTGAAATCCATAGATTAGGGCCTAATGTATTTATTTCAGTTGACTGATTTCCTTATATGAACTGTAAATCATCAAAATCTTTGAAATAGTTGCATGTTGCGTTTAAATTTGTGTTCATTATAAAAGAGCACATTTTCCATAACATGTAGTTCAGAACCTCTGTTTTTTTTTAATAACCTGTAGAGAATATAATACTATGGTCTATTCGAGTATTTTTGTAGGTTTCTCACTTATGGGTGTCACAATTTGTGATATAGGGGAGGGATATGGGCAGGGTATATGCAAATTAAATACTGTAGTATTTACTATAGTTAAAAAAGTTGTAACAATTGTCGTCGGGAGAAAGAGAAGAGGACCAAGGTGCAGCGTGGTAAGTGTCCATATTAATAATTTAATCAAAACTGAACACTAAACAAAATAACAACGAGGAAAAAACGAAAACGAAACAGTTCTGCAAGGTGACACACACTAAACAGAAAACAACCACCCACAAACAAAAGTGGGAAAACAGCCTACCTAAGTATGGCTCTCAATCAGAGACAACGATAGACAGCTGCCTCTGATTGAGAACCATACCAGGCCAAACACATAGAAATAGAAAACCTAGACCTACAACATAGAATACCCACCCACATCACACCCTGACCAAACTAAAAATAGAAACATACAAAGCAATCTACGGTCAGGGGCGTGAGTAACCCCACCCCCCCCCCAAAGGTGCGGACTCCGGCCGCAAAACCTGAACCAATAGGGAGGGGTCTGGTGGGAATTTCACTGCGGTGGGGGCTCTGGTGCGGGACGTGGACCCTTACCGCCGACCCCAGACGCGGGGACCCTCGCAGTGGGCCCCGGACAGGAGGGAGACTTCTGGCTGCGCCGGACAGGAGGGAGACTCTGGCTGCGCCGGACAGGAGGGAGACTCTGGCTGCTACAGACTAGAGGGCGTCGCTGGAGGCTCCGGACTGACGTCCTTCGTTGGGGACGTCGTGCCATAACTCCTCACTGGAGGTTTCGTGCCATTGATCCTCACTGGAGGCTTCGTGCCATGGATCCTCACTGGAGGCTTCGTGCCATGGATCCTCACTGGAGGCTTCGTTCCATGGATCCTCACTGGAGGCTTCGTGCCATGGATCATCACTGGAGGCTTCGTGCCATGGATCATCACTGGAGGCTTTGTGCCATGAATCATCACTGGATTGGAGATACACACAGGAGACCTGGCTCTGGGAGAAGGCACAGGACTCACCAGGCTGGGGAGACATGCAGGAGGGTTAGAGCTTAGCACATGCACAGAACTCACCAGGCTGGGGAGACATGCAGGAGGCCTTGTCCTTGGCCGAGGCACCGGATGCACTGGACCGTGGAGGCGCACTGGCGGTCTCGAGCGCAGAGCTAGCACCACTCGTCCTGGCTGGATCCCCCCCTGTAGCCCGGCAAGTGCGGGGTGCAGGAACAGGACGCACTGGGCTGTGCAGACGCACTGGAGACACAGTGCTCAAAGCTGGCGAAGGATAACCCGGACCGAGGAGATGCACTGGAGACCAGATGCGCTGAGCTGGCATCATCCCTCCTGGCTCGATGCCCACTCTAGCCCGGCCGATTCGAGGAGCTGCGATGTAACGCTCCAGGCTATGAACACGTACTGGAGACACCGTGCGCTCCACCGCATAGCACGGTGCCTGACCAGTACGACGCTCGCCACGGTAAGCACGGGGAGTTAGCTCAGGTCTCCTACCTGACTCCGCCAATCTCCCCGTGTGCCCCCCCCAAAAAAAATTCTGGGGCTGCCTCTCGTGCACTTCTCCTCGAGCCAACTCCTCATAGTGTCGCCGCTCCGCTCTAACTGCCTCCAGCTCCTCTTTCGGACGGCGATACTCTCCCGGCTGTGCCCAGGGTCCTTTGCCGTCCAAAATCTCCTCCCGTGTCCAGGATTCCATGTTCCCACGCTGCTTGGTCCTTTGTTGGTGGGTGGTTCTGTAACGATTGTCGTTGGGAGAAAGAGAAGAGGACCAAGGTGCAGCGTGGTAAGTGTCCATATTAATAATTTTATCAAAACTGAACACTAAACAAAATAACAACGAGGAAAAACGTAAACGAAACAGTTCTGCAAGGTGACACACACTAAACAGAAAACAACCACCCACAAACAAAAGTGGGAAAACAGGGTACCTAAGTATGGCTCTCAATCTGAGACAACGATAGACAGCTGCCTCTGATTGAGAACCATACCAGGCCAAACACATAAAAATAGAAAACCTAGACCTACAACATAGAATACCCACCCACATCACACCCTGACCAAACTAAAAATAGAAACATACAAAGCAATCTACGGTCAGCGGACGTGATCAAAAGTGTTGTGTTTCTGCGGACTATAGTGTTTTTGCGGACATTACTGTAGTATTTACTAATGTTATTTTGCAGATAATACTGTAGTATTTACTGTAGTATTCTACAGTATACTACAACATTCTATAGGTAGTAAGACACATGATCGAGGGATACTGCAGTGGTTAGTATAGTATTCTACAGTTTTACTACAGAATTCTAAAAGTGTTTCTATGTGGGTTTATATTGGTGTTAAGGTCAGAGATAGCGGTTTGCTCTTTGGAAATTCTCATTTTGTCCTGTCATCTGCGTTGAGCTAGTGAAGCCACATGGCTAATTGAAAGTGTCTGACAGGGCCACAATAAAGCATTAGGTCTGTGGACATCACTTAGACTAAACGGCCTCAGTGGGAGGGAGTGATACTGACCACCAGGCACCAGGGGGACCGTTACCGACCTGATCAAATAAGACTTGAAGATTTCAGATGGGGTGTGTGTGTGTGTGTGTGTGTATGTGTGTGTGTGTCCAGACCCTCTTAGACATCCAAGGCTGCCTGTTGATCTGCAGAGCTCTTTAAGTTGTCTGTTTCTACAACATCATTAGGGAGTGTGACCTTTGGCATTTGAGGCTTGTCCTAACTTTCACAACACAACACAACACACACACACACACACACACACACACACACACACACACACACCACACCACACACACACACACACACACACACACACACACACACACACACACACACACACACACACAGCACAGATGTCAGATGGAGCTGTAGAGCGAGAGGTGTAGTGTGTAGTGGTGTGTAGTGTGTAGCAGCGTTACTCGTTACTGACAAGCCTTTCATGTGAATCCTCTTCCTGTTTCATTGGAACTTAAAAAAACACCTTAATAACCCTGTAATTGACCATGTATTTTTGTAATCCTGTTACTATGATCTATTTCCTCTACCATGTAGCCAGGTCGCTTTAGATAAAGGTGTCTGCTAAATGGCATATATTATTAAAGAATCCTTTGACTCTGACAACTAGCTGCCCAGTGTAGTTACAATTCCTTTCCAATAGATAGCAGCCAAAGCTAGTTGACGTCACAACTCTAGCAACAGGGACACGGGGTTAGTGGCACTGAAAGTAGTTTTATCTTCAAAGCAAGTGTATTTGGTTACTCTTGAACCTGTTGTTATAGTGGACAAGCTAACTAATACTATTTTTACATAAGGTGCAGGCATTAGGCCTATGTCTTGGAAAAAATTACAGCAGGCTAGATTTACTAAATTAACTGGTTTTATTCGAACTCAAACCCTATGTCGATGCCACTTGATTCTGGGTTTGCGTCCCTTGTGGAAGAGACAACACGCACAGGGATGACACGCCGTACACCTCATCCAATTCTCCCTAGTGCCCAAAGGGTGAACTGGCAACAAGCTGCCAGCATGTATGCTCTGCAAACGGAATCATAAGAAAAGTAAGTCTGATACCGAAACTAAATCATAATGTATTTAAACTCAGCAAAAAAAGAAACTTCCCTTTTTCAGGACCCGGTCTTTCAAAGATAATTCGTTAAAATCCAAATAACTTCACAGATCGTCATTGTAAATGGTTTAAACACTGTTTCCCATGCTTGTTCAATGAACCATAACCAATTAATGAACATGGACCTGTGGAACGGTCGTTAAGACACTAACAGCTTACAGACGTTAGGCAATTAAGGTCACAGTCAGGCCTTTCTACTGACTCTGAAAAACACCAAAAGAAAGATGCCCAGGGTCCATGCTTATCTGAGTGCACATGCCTTACGCATGCTGCAAGGTGGCATGAGGACTGCAGATGTGGCCAGGGCAATAAACTGCAATGTCTGCACTGTGAGACGCCTAAGACAGAGCTACAGGGAGACAGGGCGGACAGCTAATCGTTCTCGCAGTGGCAAACCACGTGTAACAACACCTGCACAAGATCGGTACATCCGAACATCACACCTGCGGGACAGGTACAGGATGGCAACAACAACTGCCCGAGTTACACCAGGAACGCACAATCCCTCCATCAGTGCTCAGACTGTCCGCAATAGGCTAAAAGAGGCTGAACTGAGGGCTTGTAGGCCTGTTGGCAGGTCCTCACCAGACATCACTGGCAACAACGTCTCCTACGGGCACAAGCCCACCGTTGCTGGACCAGACAGGACTGGCTTAAAGTGCTCTTCACTGACGAGTCGCGGTTTTGTCTCACCAGGGGTGATGGTCTGATTCGCGTTTATCATCAAAGGAATGAGCGTTACACCGAGGCCTGTACTCTGGAGCGGGAGCGATTTGAAGGTGGAGGGTCCGCTATGTTCTGGGGCGGTGCGTCACAGCATCACCAAACTGAGCTTGTTTGTCATTGCAGGCAATCTCAACGCTGTGCAATATAGGGATAACATCCTCCTTCCTCATGTGGTACCCTTCCTGCAGGCTCATCCTGACATGACCCTCCAGCATGACAATGCCGCCAACCATACTGCTCGTTCTGTGCATGATTTCCTGCAAGACTGGAATGTCTGTGAACTGCCATGGCCAGCGAAGAGCCCGGATCTCAATCCAATTGAGCATTGTCTGGGACCTATTGGATCAGAAAGTGAGGGCTAGGGCCATTCCCCCCAGAAATGTCTGGGAACTTGCAGGTGCCTTGGTGGAAGAGTGGGGTAACATCTCACAGCAAGAACTGGCAAATCTGGTCCATGAGGAGGAGATGCACTTCAGTACTTAATGCAGCTGGTGGCCACACCAGATACTGACTGTTACTTTTTATTTTGACCTCCCCTTTGTTCAGGGACACATTATTCAATTTCTGTTAGTCACATGTCTGTGGAACTTGTTCAGTGTATGTCTCAGTTGTTGAATCTTGTTATTTCAAACAAATATTTACACATGTTAACTTAAGGCTAGGCGTTCCGCTAGCGGGACATCCAAACATTTTTCCACCAGCACAGGTTTCATAAATTCACAATAGCGATTAAATATTCACTTACATTTTGAAAATCTTCCTCTGATTTGTCATCCAAAGGGTCCCCGTTACAACATGTAGTGTCGTTTTGTTAGATAAAATCCTTCTTTATATCCCAGAAAGTCTGTTTAGTTGGCACCATCGATTTGAGTAATCCACTCGTTCAACTTGCAGAGAAAGGAATCCAAAAAGCTACCGCTAAACTTTGTTAAAACAAGTCAAAATACAATTCTATTTAATCCTCAGATACCCTAAAATGTAATTAAACTATAATATTTCATACGGAGAGAAGTATGTTCAATAGGAAAGTGATATTAGCAGGTGTGCGACCTCTTCGTCGCTTGCGCATGCACGAATTTCCAAGTCAGTATTCCAGTACTAAAACTCATTATTCTTCCTCGTTTTGGAAGAAACAAGCCTGAAACCTTGAACAAAGACTGTTCACATCTAGTGGAAGCTATAGGAATTACAATCTGGGAGCTGGATTTGGATATGCCCCTATACTTTCCATTGTAAGAGCATGAGTTCTCAAAAAATGTATATTCCGGTTGGTTTTTCTTTGGATTTTCTACTACCATATCTATTGTGTTATAGTCTCATACATTATTTTACATAACATTTCTTCAAACTTCAAAGTGTTTGCTATCCAATGGTACCAATTATATGCATATCCTGGCTTCAGGGCCTGAGTAACAGGCAGTTTACTTTGTGCATGTCAGTGAGGTGGAAATTGAGAAAAAAGGACCCTAGCCTGAAAGTTTGCTGAAAATAAACGCAGTTGACAGTGAGAGGACATTTCTTTTTTTGCTGAGTTTATAATGAGCACGCCCCATTGTTGGTTAGAATGAGATTTCATAAACATGATGCTGTCTGTGATTCGAACTCTGGTTGTTTAATCAAAAGGTGAATGCGTTACCATCGCACCAAACAGCGCTTCTGATAAATATCGTTATAGGTACTTATTCTATATATTGAGCACCTACACACTACTGATGTAAGCTTTAAACAATTTATAATCAAGCAAAATGTAAGCAATTATTTAACTGGCATACCGGCTGCTGACTGGTCGAGTAACCTCTTCTGTCGAGATGTCCTTCATAAGGATTAGTGACACGTCCAATACATCGCCATCCAGACAGACTGAAAGGAACCTCTGACTGGATGTAATACAGCCACCATCCACTGGGATTTTGTGCTGTATCGCCACCATTCCCCTACAACGCACACACTCGTTCTCTCTAGCCATTATTAGGCATTATCCGCACTCACACCAGAATGTGTCACGGCTACGCCGACCCTCTAACTGAGGTGTTTCAGGCAGCATATCTGTGTTACTGCTATGAGAACTAACTCTTTGATCTGGGGCAACGATCGGCTCAAACATGAACGGCTTCTGTAGATTTATTGACTCCCTAACTAACGTTATTTCATCCTCTGTTATAAACTCATTCTCAGACTCGGAGCTACTCTTGGTAAATTAACATATTTTTTCCAAAATTGTCTCTCCTGCCAGTGATGCAACAATGCCAATATGTCTATTTACAGTTACAGTTAGCTGGCATTCTAAATCCTAGTGTTTCCATTCCTCTTTATACAATGGGTGGGTCTAATACTGAATGCAGATTGGTTAAAAGCACATTCCAGCTGGTGTCTATTACACAAGTTACCACCAGCTAAATCTATGATGTTAAAATGCTTATTTAATCTGTTCCATCTGACTGCGCAATCCACTGTCTCATTAGCCTAGGCAGGGAAGTTATAAACTTGATTATGACTATAAAAAGCATTTAGACATTATCTCACATTTCTATTAGACTAACATTTAGTTTTCAACAGATCTTGCTGTCTCTCCGACATTTGCAACATTGTTTCAATATTAAAATCTCCAACTGTCCCATAGTAATGAACGGGTCGGGAGTCAGGTCTAGAGAGAGAGGCAGGCAGCATTTCTCAGCCAGTCAAAATAATGAATCAGCTGGAATAATTTCTATCGATATATACAAAGAAATGTAAATTGAAAAAGGTAAAACTAAACGAAGTGCAGCTAGTTTGCAGTCTTAACAGCTTCAGTTTGAAGTGATTGTGTTAGCTGTGTTGTTGGCTAGCTCCCCTGAACAACAGTGTTGTAATGAGAGAGCACATTTTCTATACCAGGCGAAATCGTGCCACATTAGCTCATTGTTATGGATGTATCCAAATAAATGTCACTAGAAAACAGCTTAAACAAATGCAGCTCCTGTTGCTTTTCTGTCTGCATTGACATGACTGTAAGTTATGCATAGTTGGCTAGCTAGCAAGCAAGGGACAAGAACGTTGCCAGTCAGTATGGCAATGAAGCATTTAGAAGAACGACTGGGTCGCATCCATAGATACAGAACAAAAAGACTGAACGACTGGGTCGCGTCTCTGGCAACCAAACGACCAGTTGGCTTGGGTAGCAACCCTAGATTGGTTTCGGGACTGTATCTTGTGGAAGGATGAAATAATATGAATAAATTAATCAAAATAAAATTTGTAATGAAAATATGTCAATCATTATTTGAACATGTTGGTAAACCGTTGAATAAAAGTGATAATGCCCCGAAGCCGGTGTTTGGAGGATATATCCTAACAACACCGTACCAAGATATCCTCCAAACACCGGCTTCACGGGCATTATCACTTAATTAATACACACATACACACACAAACACAGCACAGGGGCTGAGGGAGTGTGTAATGTGTCCGATGGAGTTGTAGAGTGAGAGGTGCAGGGGTGTGTAGGGGTGTGTAGTGGTGTGTAGTGTGTAGCAGCACTACTCGTGAAACACAGGTTTCTCATGCATAATGGATCTGGATCTTACCGCGTCTTTCAAAGAGCTAGCTGTCGCTGCCAGTTAAGGCCCCGGCATACACCCTATTAGCCCCACGTCCTGCCCAGCCTGCGCCTCCGCTCTGAACATTAACACGTCTGTTCTCATCATCCGTGTCTGTGGATCCACGCTTCCAGCAGGAGCTAGAAGAAAGAACATGTTTAATATGCTAAGACAATGCAGGACAGGCAGGGAGGAGGAGGGACATGAGGCAGCTAGGTAAGAAGTGTCCCCACACTACAGTGTTAAGACTGCAGTCCACACAAGCTCAACATGTGTTGGTTCATTTGGGGGAAATTAAACAGGTAAACAAATTAGAAGCACAATTTTTTTTATTTTTTTTATTTAACCTTTATTTAACTAGGCAACAATGATGGAGTTTGGTTGAAGATCATTGAACTATGTTCTTGTGTTATTGCCAATGAAGTAATGCAGTAATCACACATTCAAACTCGCTGATCTCTTTCTCTGAAGTACACTTGCAATACTTGTACTTCTATTGCACTTGCAATAAGTACATTTGCAATACAGCTGTTGAATGATCTGTAACATGATGTTCATTTACCCTCATATCTGGTCTACCTGTTTTTCGCACCAGCAGCTAGCAATGACTGCAACCAACTCAGACCCAAAACGCCTTCAAATGCCAAAAAAGGAGGTTCAGTTCAGTTCTCTCATTCTTTCCCATTTAATTCTTTTGAAGGGAGGTACACATTTCGGTTGTTACACATAAACCTGGTTGCCTCCTGGTTTCTGTTTTGGAACGAGGAAAGGAAAATGACATTCTGTCAGTGCTGGGTGCTAGGGGCGATATGATGCCTGCGGATACATGAGGACTAGGCTGTCACTGTAAGCAGTCAAGCGCTTATTCATGAAATGGAATTACATTCTGACAGTGGCTCCGCTCGCTGCTTGCTTTTGAAGCCAACTGTCTTTTTTTCTGAACTGTAAATCCTTTGGCTAGCACCTAGCACGGGCTCCTCTGTTCCCACACACATACACGCTCGTTGCTCGTACACCACTATGTCTGGAGGAGTGGGATTGCAAAAAGTCAGCCCTTTATTCCTGCACAAAAAGAGCGGGGTTTCTCTCCTTCTTCAACAATTCCTATAGTAAAACCTTGAGGATAAGGCAAACAGATTTCAAGTTTCAACGTTTATTTGCACAGGATACAACAGGTGTACAGCAGCACAGTGAAATTCTTACCTTGAGACCTCTTTCCAACAATGCAGTGATAATAATAATACTAATATTGATGATAACATAAAATAGAATCAAAAGTTAAAGAATAAAAACCACACAACAACAATGAGAGTTAAAGAAACACAAGAATGCAAGTATATACAGGTCAGTGCCAGTACATTTTGATTCATTGATAAATTTTCCTGATGCTACATGTAGTTGTTAATTGACACGTCATTGTTTGCACATGTTGTGGTTGCCTACTAACTTTAGGAGTTTTATCTACTGTTTGATATATACCCCAAATGCTATATGCTATATTGTATAGCCCCTGCCATTTCAGCCTACTTTTGACATTCACTTTTGACATTCATATTGTTATCTTGTCGCTGTATTTGCATAGTTTAATAGTCCAAAAGTTTATTGCTATGTTTAATAATTGTATTCACATTGCAATGTATTAATATTATAGCATTTAATAACCTAATTATACATTCATGTACTATCATTATTGCTTGTTATTATTTCCTATTTCTCTGTCTCCCTGCAGAAAAACAAGCATACATAAATCGTTACCCACCAGCTGGCCAATCCTAACCAGACCAGGAGCACATAGTAATGCCTACTGAACTGTCAACTGTGAATCATATCATCAAACTCAACTGTACCGTGATTGAATTCATCTGAACAACCTTCCATGCCATGTACAGTTGAAGTCGGAAGTTTACATACACCTTAGCCAAATACATTGAAACTCAGTTTCACAATTCCTGACATTTAATCAGAGTAAAAATTCCCTGTCTTAGGTCAGTTAGGAACACCACTTTATTTTAAGAATGTGAAATGTCAGAATAATAGTAGAGAGAATGATTTGTTTCAGCTTTTATTTCTTTCATCACATTCCCAGTGGGTCAGAGGTTTACATACACTCAATTAGTATTGGTTAGCATTGCCTTTAAATTGTTTAACTTGGGTCAAACGTTTTGGGTAGCCTTCCACAAGCTTCCCACAATAAGTTGGGTGAATTTTGGCCCATTCCTCCTGACAGAGCTGGTGTAACTGAGTCAGGTTTGTAGGCCTCCTTGCTCGCACATGCTTTTTCAGTTCTGCCCACAAATTTTCTATAGGATTGAGGTCAGGGCTTTGTGATGGCCACTCCAATACCTTGACTTTGTTGTCCTTAAGCCATTTTGCCACAATTTTGGAAGTATACTTGGGGTCATTGTCCATTTGGAAGACCCATTTGCGACCAAGCTTTAACTTCCTGACTGATGTCTCGATGTTGCTTCAATATATCCACATAATTTTCCTGCCTCATGATGCCATCTATTTTGTGAAGTGCACCAGTCCCTCCTGCAGCAAAGCACCGCCACAACATGATGCTGCCACCCCCGTGCTTCACGGTTGGGATGGTGTTCTTCGGCTTGCAAGCCACCCCTTTTTTTCCTTCAAACATAACGATGGTCATTATAGCCAAACAGTTCTATTTTTGTTTCATCAGACCAGAGGACATTTCTCCAAAAAGTACGATCTTTGTCCCCATGTGTAGTTGCAAACCGTAGTCAGGCTTTTTTAATGGCGGTTTTGGAGCAGTGGCTTCTTCCTTGCTGAGCGGCTTTTCAGGTTATGTCAATATAGGACTCGTTTTACTGTGGATTTAGATACTTTTGTACCTGTTTCCTCCAGCATCTTCACAAGGTCCTTTGCTGTTGTTCTGGGATTGATTTGTACTTTTCGCACCAAAGTACATTCATCTCTCCTTCCTGAGCGGTATGACAGCTGCGTGGTCCCATGGAGTTTATACTTGCGTACTATTGTTTGTACAGATGAACGTGGTACCTTCAGGCGTTTGGAAATTGCTCCCAAGGATGGACCAGACTGTCACGCTTGTCTGAATGAATGGACCAAGGCGCAGCGTACTTAGAGTTACAAATGTTTAATAAATATGAAACTCACCAAAAACAATGCAGAAGAAAGCGAAACGTGATGTTCTGGGCTGCTCACAGGCAGCTACACAAAAACAACATCACACAAACAATAGGTGGGAAAAGGCTGCCTAAATATGATCCCCAATCAGAGACAACAATAGACAGCTGCCTCTGATTGGGAACCATACCAGGCCAACAAAGAAATAGAAAACATAGATTGCCCACCTAGTCACACCCTGACCTAACCAAATAGAGAATTAAAAGGATCTCTAAGGTCAGGGCGTGACACAGACTTGTGGAGGTCTAAAATTTTTCTCCTGAGGTCTTGGCTGATTTCTTTTGATTTTCGCATGATGTCAGGCAAAGAGGCACTGAGTTTGAAGGTAGGCCTTGAAATACATCCACAGGTACACCTCTAATTGACTCAAATTATGTCAATTAGCCTATCAGAAGCTTCTAAAGCCATGACATAATTTTCTGGAATTTTCCAAGCTGTTTAAAGTCACAGTCAACTTAGTGAATGTAAACTTCTGACCCACTGGAATTGTGATACAGTGAATTATAAGTGAAATAATCCGTCTGTAAACAATTGTTGGAAAAATTACTTGTGTCATGCACAAAGTAGATGTCCTAACCGACTTGCCAAAACTATAGTTTGTTAACAAGAAATTTCTGGAGTGGTTGAAAAACGAGTTTTAATGACTCCAACCTAAGTGTATGTAAACTTCCGACTTCATCTGACTTCATCTTCACCCTGTTCATCCACGACTGCGTGGCCATGCACGCTTCCAAATCAATCATCAAGTTTGCAGACGACACTACAGTGGTAGGCTTGATTACCAACGACGAGACGGCCTACAGTGAGGAGGTGAGGGCCCTCGGAGTGTGGTGCCAGGAAAATAACCTCACACTCACACTCAACGTCAACAAAACAAATGAGATGATCGTTGACTTCAGGAAACAGCAGAGGGAGCACCCCCCTATCCACATCGACGGGACAGTAGTGGAGAGGGTAGAACATTTTAAGTTCCTCGGCGTACACATCACGGACAAACTGAATTGGTCCACCCACACAGACAGCGTGGTGAAGAAGGCGCAGCAGCGCCTCTTCAACCTCAGGAGGCTGAAGAAATTTGGCTTGTCACCAAAAGCACTCACAAACTTTTACAGATGCACAATCGAGAGCATCCTGTCGGGCTGTATCACCGCCTGGTACGGCAACTGCTCCGCCCACAACCGTAAGGCTCTCCAGAGGGTAGTGAGGACTGCACAACGCATCACCGGGGGCAAACTACCTGCCCTCTAGGACACCTACACCACCTGATGTCACAGGAAGGCTATAATGATCATCAAGGACAACAACCACCCGAGCCACTGCCTGTTCACCCCGCTATCATCCAGAAGGCGAGTAGAGTACAGGTGCAACAAAGCAGGGACCGAGAGGTTGAAAAACAGCTTCTATCTCAAGGCCATTAGACTGTTAAACAGCCACCACTAACATTTAGTGGCTGCTGCCATACATGTAAAAAATGTATCACTAGCCACTTTAAACAATGCCATTTAATATAATGTTTACATACCCTACATTACGCATCTCATATGTATATACTGTACTCTATACCACCTACTGCATCTTGCCATCTTTATGTAATACATGTATCGCTAGCCACTTTAAACAATGCCACTTTTATATGTTTACATACCCTACATTACTCATCTCATATGTATATACTGTACTCGATACCATCTACTGCATCTTGCCTATGCCGTTCTGTACCATCACTCATTCATATATCTTTATGTACATATTCTTCATCCCTTTACACTTGTGTGTATAAGGTAGCTGTTGTGAAATTGTTAGGTTAGATTACTCGTTGGTTATTACTGCATTGTCGGAACTAGAAGCACAAGCATTTCGCTACACTCGCATCAACAGCTGCTAACCATGTGTATGTGACAAATAAAATTTGATTTGATTTGATCATCAGAATATAAAGACTCAGATCAGGACATTAGCATAATGAATTACTGGTGGATTGCATTGAGCCCTAGGCTGAAGTTTTTACAACAAGTGTTGTATGAGTGCTACTGCTAACACTAGCAGTCATTGCCTTTTTTCATGAATGTGAAATATAATGCCGCATTTCTGTTGATTTTGAAGAATATGATAAATACCTTACAGATCTTTGAACTGTCTGTATCAATGTAAAAATGTTTAAGACCTTTTTTTTGTAATTTGATAAGATAACCCATTTCAAGCTTCAATCATGTCTTGAAAAAGTAATTTTGTACTCATTAATTATTATCCTGGACAAACATATTCATTTGTATTTTTACACCCCAAAAATATTTATTGTGTCCTTTGTTTGAGCATAATACTTTACAATTTATATTTTGGAATTACAGATGAGGAGTTTATAAGCACAACATATAAGAGCAGGGAATACACAATAAGAGGAGGGACTTCCATTTACAGTATTTGGAAACTCCAGAAGAAGGGATAAAATTCTGCACTAGGCAGGATTCGAATCACCATTATAGTGGTTAGGAGCTTTAGAGAGAGGAAACAACACCAGAAGAGAAGGGATGTAATTCTGCACTACACAGGACTCAAAACACCATTATAATGTTTTCAAGCTTTTTACGGGTTAGGGCTCCCAGTCTCTGGCAAGGTGTTGCGCACCTCTTAATTGTGTGGTGTTACAACACACCATGTCATGTTTCAGAACACCTCAGGATGAATGTTTCAGTGCACCTTAAATCTGTCCCAATACCCTCGCATCCGTGTGTTTCAATACTCCAGCAAAGTTAATGTTTCATCTCCTTTAAGGTGGTAGCAGCTCAGTTGCCACTTCTTTCAGTGTTACAAAGCACTTCATTTTTACAGTGTACATGTAAATAGCAGTAACAGTGACTAGTAGCAGGATAAATCGATAAATACTATTGTAATGGAAATCAATAATCAATGAACAGCAGCGTAGTGGAGTAATACATCTGTGTCTGAGTGGGTAGAAACCACTGGATGGGCCTAGAGTCAGTGTGGATAGTCTGTTGGAGAGGGAGATAATAATTAAATGGCTAACAACGACTTATGACCAGGGGATAGAAGCTGTTTAGGAGTCTTTGTTTGAGCCTTAATGAACCGGTACCGCATGTCGGACAAGAGCATTGAGAACAGTCCATGTCTCGCGTGGATGGAGTCTTTGGCAATTTTTCGTGCCTTTCTCAGACACAGTCTGGCGTGTACACGTCCAGGATGGCTTGGAGCTCGCCCCCAGTGATGGATTGGGCCGTCCGCATAACTCTTTGTAGGCCCTTCCGGTCACAGACGGTTCAGATGCCATACCAGACGGTGATACAACCAGTCAGAATGCTCGCAATGCAGCAGTTAAAGTTCCTGAGGATCTGAGGGGCCATGCCAAAACATGAGGGAGAAGAGGCGCTGCCATGCCTTCTTCACAACAGTTCTGGGGTGAGAGGACCATGTTAAGTTTACATTTCATTTCAAATGAATGTTTAAATTGAAGGCAGGCAGGTTTTGCTTAAGCCTTACCGTCATTCATACAGTAGGAGAGCAAAGACAAGGTCACATCAGATCTAACTCTGTATATTTCAGTAGCCAGGTGTCATATGTTAACTTGCTATGCCAACAAGTTACTGTAGTTCCCTCCTTTGTGCAAGTCTCCTTGCAGGGATCATTTTAGCATTGCAAATAATTAGTGAGCAGATTTTTTATCAGAAAAAAAGATTTCATGCATTTGAATATATTGATTTATAAATCAAATTGATGAGTGTTGTGAAGACAGCCATAACAGTGTGACACTTTTTAATATAAAGATACATAACTATGTATTGCTCTCTGAATTGCCTTTTGTTTGATTAAATATTTGTTGTGTGCTTGTCAGACACCACAGTTCAACAGCAGTAGTGGGAGGAGTCCTACACTAGACAATGACATCATCTCTACGAGCCCCAGAGAACAAAATGTTTCCTCCTTCTCCTGTCAGTTTCTGCCCTTCCCCAAGGGGGAAATAACATAACTGTAATTAACATAATATATCTTCCGGCAAGATGATTTCGCCCCCTGTGAAAATTATTTGGTACACTGTCAAAATTTCTGAAGTTGAGATGTCATATTTGTCAGAAATAATTTATCAAAAAACTGCCTGACACATTCCTCACTTGATGAACTTTATACAATTTGTATGCTGCTTCCGGTATATTGTGTTAGAAATGCCTTTTGGCCCTATGGTGAGATGTGGGTGAAAGTATGACCCAGGCACAATTACTGTCTTTTCCTCCTGCGACAGAGAGTTGAAACCAAACCAGATGGCTGTATTCATTAGAGTGGATGGAGTCATCAGCSTCTCACTGTGTCTCTTCACAGCYCTTCCATTCAGAGAATCCATCCCACTGGCACTGGTAAAATGGTTTGACTCATTTCTCTCTACAGCGTGTTGCTTTGATAAAAATGATCAAAGTAGGCACAAAGCGAGGTGAGGGGCAYGAAWCCAGACAGAGAACCAAACATCAATTTGMWTGAATRAAACAGCCAATTCTCCAGAGGTTAGAAGAGTTTGCCCCTTTATGCTTCAGAGGGAGAACTAATAAAGGTAGAAGTCACAGCACCTTCTGGGAGAAACGTAGAACAGGGTTAATTATCGTGACCTAAAGCCTCCAGTAAGCAATTAGAGACCTGGAACTGACAGATATACTGCTGAACAGTACTACCTACGTACATCCGCCCTCACAGCACACATATTTTGCAGATGTTATCGCAGGTGCAGCGAAATACTTCTGTTTCTAGCTCCAACAGTGCAGTAATATCTAGCAATACAAAACAATAAACACAAATCCCAAATATGTAAAGAAAGGAATTAAGAAATATCTTAAATATAAAATATCTTATAAAGCATTAGCAACTGGAGACTTCATGTAAGCGAATTAGCTAATTAATTAGACAAACAAATTGACAGTCCATGCATATGTGTGTGTGTGGATGTGGATGTACGTACGTGTTCATCTATGCACAGCTGTATCCTCTCCCCTGGTCCACTCTGCTCCATTGCCTACTTCCTCACTGACCACCCTCTCCACTCAGACCACTCCATCTCCAGCTCCTTTACTGGTCTGGGTGCCCCTCCACCCTCCCCCTCCTTGCATGCCGTCCCTTCTTCCCACCCTGCCTGTGACTGGTGACGTGGGCCACAGTCCTCATCACAGCAGGCTATTACTCATCCTTATTACTAGACAGCCACACATAAGTCAACAGCAGCTGGGAATAAGCAGCTAGCACACATCGCAAGACAGTGAGACTCTCACACCCCTGAACCAACACTGCCATCTATTTTGATAAAAATGTATGTCTCCAACACCGACAGAAAGTTGATGGAGAGGAGAAGAGGGTGAGGGAGAAAGAGAGGGAATAAACAAGAGGGGAAGAGAGATCAAGAGAGAGATAAGGGGTGGGGGGCAGATAGAGAGAGAGAGAGAGAGAGAGATCATTAAATGTCATAAGAGCATCAACGTGTAGAGACGAGAGTTGCATGTAATTGGTTGGTAGAGTTGTGTGGAGGGAGACTTTTCCTGATAAGGAAGATGATGTCGGTATCCACTCTACACTATGTCCTGTGTGCACTGCAGTTCCCTAACAGAAACAACCCTCTCCAGTTTGAGTGGTGATGGGGGGTGGACAGACAGCCTACAGATTAATAATATGAGCCACACATTAAATATGCACTAATAATTCCTATGTCATTTTTTATGAGATTTCCTGCCCGTGCAGCAGAAAAATGATGGGACATTCATTCACAGTCCATCCCTGAGGATACTGACAGCATAGCAGGGCTACTTCCACTACCATCATCAGACTTCAAGCACCATGAGTAAAAACTACTGCCATGTGTAGTCAATCATCAACTGAAACTACCCATCCAAGCAGCCCGTACCATCCACTGTGTGTGTGTGTGTGTGTGTGTGTGTGTGTGTGTGTGTGTGTGTGTGTGTGTGTGTGTGTGTGTGTGTGTGTGTGTGGGTGTGTGTGTGTGTGTGTGTGTGTGTGTGTGGTGTGTTGTGTTGGTGGTGTGTGTGCTTGTGTGTGCTTGTGGCGTGGTGCGTGTGCATGTACGTGTGCTTCATCAACCCTCTTCTGATGTCTCCGAAGGGAATTTAATACATTATCTAATTACAATGTTGCAGGAAAGTGATTGGCATGCCACTGAATAATAATAGTCACCAAGCCACCCATTGAATAAATCACATCTTAATTAAACAGTGTTATTAATTAATGTAGTATTTGAAGAAAGAGCAGTCATTTATGACAGAGCTGGGTAATCATATCAAGAACCAATAGAAACATGGCAAACAGAAGCCTCATAATGGTAATAACATCTTACTGAGAATCTGTCTGTGTGTTTCTCTCTTCAAGTACTCTACTGTTCCATTGGATGCAATGTAATCAATACAATGACACTGGATATAATGCTGTGATGTCCAGCATGGGCTAGAGCATGGTACAGTATATACTTTGTAGTGCATGGGGGGGATAGTGTTTAAAAGCACATCATTTATACATCTGATATTTCTCAGAGGATTATGACCATTAAGTATGCCTCTCAAAAAGCAAAGTTCAACACTAAAATACAAATCATTGTTTCAGGGAGACATGTTACAGTACCAGTCAAAGGTTTGGACACACCTATTCATTCCAGAGTTTTTTCTCTATTTTTACTACATTCTACATTGTAGAATAATAGTGAAGACATCAAACTAAGAAATAACACATATGGAATCATGTAGTATCCAAAAAAAAGGTGTTGAACCAATCATAATATATAAGTAGCCACCCTTTGCCTTGATGACAGCTTTGCACACTGTTGGCATTCGCCCCAACCAGCTTCATGAGGTAGTTACCTGGAATGCATTTCAATTAACACGTATGCCTTGTTAAAAGTTAATTTATGGAGTTTCTTTACTTAATGCGTTTGAGCCAATCAGTTGTGTTGTGACAAGGTAGGGGTGGTATACAGAAGATAGCCCAATTTGGTAAAAGACCAAGTCCATATCATGGCAAGAACAGCTCAACTAAGCAAAGAGAAACGACATTCTGTCGTTACTTTAAGACATGAATTTCAGTCAATACGGAACATTTCAAGAACTTTGAAAGTATCTTCGTGTGCAGTCGCAAAAACCATCAAGCGATATGATGAAACTGGCTCTCATGAGGACCGCCACAGGAAAGGAAGACCCATAGTTACCTCTGCTGCAGAGGATAAGTTCATTAGAGTTACCAGCCTCAGAAATTGCAACCCAAATAAATGCTTCACAGAGTTCAAGAAAGAGACACATCTCAACATCAACTGTTCAGAGGAGACCGTCTGAATCAGGCCTTCATGATTGAATTGCTGCAAAGAAACCACTACTAAAGGACACCAATAATAAGAAGAGACTTGCTTGGGCCAAGAAACACGAGCAATGGACATGAGACCAGTGGAAATCTGTCCTTTGGTCTGATGAGTCCAAATTTGAGATTTTTGGTTCCAACCGCCGTATCTTTGTGAGACGCAGAGTAGGTGAACAAATGATCTCCGCATGTGTGGTTCCCACCGTGATGCATGGAGAAGAAGGTGTGATGGTGTGGGGGGTGCTTTGCTGGTGACACTGTCTGTGATTTATTTAGATTTCAAGGCACACTTAACCAGTATGGCTACCACAGCATTCTGCAGTGATACGCCATCCCATCTGGTTTGCGCTTAGTGGAACTATCATTTGTTTTTAAACAGGACAATGACCCAACACACCTCCAGGCTATTTGACCAAGAAGGAGAGTGATGGAGTGCTGCATCTGTCACGCCCAGATCTGTTTCACCTGTCTTTGTGATTGTCCTGTTTTCCTCATTAGACCCTGGGTACTTATTCCTGTGTTCCCTGTTTGTCTGTTGCCAGTTTGTCTTGTGTTGTCAAGTCAACCAGCGTGTTATTTCCTTGCGCCTGTTTTTTCCTTTTCTCTGTTTTTGCTAGTTCTTCTGGTTTTGACCCTTGCCTGCCTTGATTCTGAATCCGCCTGCCTGACTTTACTGCCTGCCCTGACCTCGAGCCTGCCTGTCACCTTGTACCTCCTGGACTCTGACCTTGATATGATCTTTTGCCTGTCCACGACCATTCTCTGGCCTGCCCCTTGGATTATAATAAATATCAGAGACTTTTACCATCTGCCTCCTGTGTCTGCATCTGGGTCTCGCCCTGTGCCCTTATAGCATCTCATGACCTGGCCTCCACAATCACCTGACCTCAACCCAATTGAGATGGTTTGGGATAAATTGGACCGCAGAGTGAAGGAAAAGCAGCCAACAAGTGCTCAGCATATGTGGGAACTCCTTTAAGACTGTTGGAAAACCATTACAGGTTAAGCTGGTTTGAGAGAATGCCAAGAGTGTGCAAAGCTGTCAAAGGCAGCTTCGAAAAATCTCATATCAAATATTTTGATTTGTTTAACACTTTTTTGGGTTACTACATGATTCCATATGTGTTATTTCATAGTTTTGATGTCTTCACTATTATTCTACAATGTAGAAAATAGTCAAAATAAAGAAAAACCCTTGAATGAGTAGCTGTGTCCAAACATTTGACTGGTACTCTATATGAAATATGATATTCACCACAACTACATTTTTCCTGGGTATTATGAGATGATTTATTCATATAAAAACAACATCAGGCTGTAACAAAGACAAACAGGCTGTGCAGACAAAGTGTGCGATTCATTATTGTGTGTGAGATTCAATTATGAACAGGGCCAACGTCTGTGCATCCTCACTGTAACAAATTGCCTCCCAGAACATCATTAATGCTCAACATAAATCACTTGTCGTATTTCATTATGGCACAAATCAGAAAGGGATATGCTCTGATTTTCCCCCAGAACTTTCCACTTCCCACTTTGGCCTTGCAGTCTGCTTGGAGTGTGTGTAGGTGAGGATTGTGTGTGTGTTTTGTAGTGTGCTGCGATAATGTAGCTCTGTTTATTTGTTGTGACAAGCAGAAAGAAGACATACATCTAATTTTGTAATATTAACTTAACACTTTATTTTCATCAGTTTACAAACCGGTGCCTCCTCATCACTGCTTACCTCACTCGCTACTTACAGTGCTTTGCAAAATTATTTTTCTATTTTGTTGCATTACAACCTGTAGTTTAATTTTCTTTTATTTGGATTTCATGTAATGGACATACACAAAATAGGCCAAATTGTTGATGTGAAATGAAAAAAAATTGTTGTTTCAAAAAACTATAACTGAAAAAAAAATACGGAAAAGTGGTGCGTGCATATGTATTCACCCCGTTTGCTATGAAGCCCCTAAGTAAGATCTGGTGCAACCAATTACCTTCAGAAGTAACATAATTAGTTAAATAAAGTCCACCTGTGTGCAATCTCAGTGTCACATGATCTGTCACATGATCTCAGTATATATACACCTGTTCTGAAAGGCCCTAGAGTCTGAAATACCACTAAGCAAGCGGCACCACCAAGCAAGTGGCACCAAGAAGATCAAGGAGCTCTCCAAACAGGTCAAGGACAAAGTTGTGGAGAAGTACAGATAAGGGTTGGGTTACAAAAGAACATCCCACGGAGCACCATTAAATCGATTATTAAAAAATGGAAAGAATATGGCACCACAACAAACCTGCAATAATAGCGTTGCCCACCAAAACTCACAGACCAGGCAAGGAGGGCATTAATCAAAGAGGCAACAAAGAGACCAAAGATAACCCTGAAGGAGCTACAAAGCTCCACAGTGGAGATTGGAGTATCCGTCCATAGGACAACTTTAAGCTGTACACTCCACAGAGCTGGACTTTATGGAAGAGTGTCCAGAAAAAAAGCCATTGCTTAAAACCTCTTGTTAATAGGGGGCTCTGTTTTCACTTTGGGGAAAAATCGTGCCCAAATGAAACGGCCTCGTACTCTGTTCTAGATCATACGATATGCATATTATTATTACTATTGGATAGAAAACACTGTTTTCACACACAAAAACTGTTTGAATTATATCTGTGAGTAAAACAGAACTCATTTGGCAGCAAACTTCCAAACAGGAAGTGAAAATTCTGAAAATGGATCTCTGTGTAAGGCCTTGCCTATTCAATTGCCTTTTATTTATGGATCTGTATTTACTTCATACGCCTTCCACTAGATGTCAACAGGCAGTAGAATGTTGAATGGGGTGTCTAGCTTGATGTGAGACCGAATGAGAGCTTTTGGAGTGACAGGTCCGCCATATTGGCAGTATTTTGCTGCGCACCAGAGAGCACCATATTGTTTTCTGCAATGCGTTAGGTAGACACGACGAAATGCTCCGTCTTAGACGTTATTGGATACATATGAGAAAAACATCATAAAGATGGATTTTCAACCGAGTTTGACCAGTTTATTCGACGTTTATTATGACTTTTGGAATTTTTCGTTCCATGCGCCAAGAGTTCATGGACATGTGCGCTCCACCAGGCTAGCCAAAGTTGCTAATTCGACAGAAGAAATGGACATTCTAAAACAAAACAACGATTTATTGTGGAACTAGGACTCCTTGCACTGCATAATATTTATGATGTTATTTCGTATTTTTGTGGAATATGTTGGCTCCAACATGGCGGAGAATGGCTGGGCACTGTCTCAGATTATTGCATGCTGTGCTTTGTACTAAATTAATTTTTTTTAATCTAACACAGCGGTTGCATTAAGAACAAGTGTATCTTTCATTTGCTGTACAACATGTATTTTTCAGCAAAGTTTATGATGAGTTTTTTGGTTAGATTACGTCGCTGTGTAAAATTTCTCCGGACAATTTGGTGTTATTTGTGACGATGGCTGCGTTGTAAAACCCAGATTTGTAGCTATAAATATGCACATTTTCGAACAAAACATAAATGTATTGTATAACATGATGTTATAAGACTGTCATCTGAAGTTGTTCAAAGGTTAGTGATTKATTTTATCTCTATTTGTGGGTTTTGTGAAAGCTATGTTTGCGGTGAAAAAATGG
The DNA here is from genome assembly GCF_002910315.2 of Salvelinus sp. IW2-2015. Lineage (NCBI taxonomy): Eukaryota > Metazoa > Chordata > Actinopteri > Salmoniformes > Salmonidae > Salvelinus > Salvelinus sp. IW2-2015. The sequence goes on from NC_036845.1 coordinate 5,215,429, forward strand.
CGTTGTGTGTTTGGCTATTGTGGTGAGCTAACATAAATATATATTGTGTTTTCGCTGTAAAACATTTTAAAAATCGGACATGTTGGCTGGATTCACAAGATGTTTATCTTTCATTTGCTGTATTGGACTTGTGATTTCATGAAATTATATTATATGAATATCCCTGTGGCGCTAGGCTAGGCTATGCTAGTCAGCGTTTCTGATGAGAATGATCCCGGATCCGGGAGGGTGATTAGGTAGATTAAGCAAACATGTTTGGTGTACGCCAAAAGGCCTATGGGAGACTCCCCAAACATATGGAGAAGGTACTCTGGTCAGATGAGACTAAAATTAAGCTTTTTGGCAATCAAGGAAAATGCTATGTCTGGCACAAACACAACACCTCTCATCACCTCGAGAATCCAATCCCCACAGTGAAGCATGGTGGTGGGAAATTATTGAGGGAAACCTGTTTCAGTATTACAGAGATTTGAGACTGGGACAGAGGTTCACCTTCCAGCAGGACAATGACCTATAGCATACTGCTAAAGCAACAGTGGTTTAAGAGGAAACATTTAAATGTCTTGGAAAGGCCTAGTCAAAGCCCAGACCTCAATCCAATTGAGAATCTGTGGTATGACTTAAAGATTGCTGTACACCAGCGGAACCCATCCAACTTGAAGGAGCTGGAGCAGTTTTGCCTTGAAGAATGGGCAAAAATCCCAGTGGCTAGATGTGCCAAGCTTATAGAGACATACCCCAAGAGACTTGCAGTTGTAATTGCTGCAAAAGGTGGCTCTACTGTCACGTTCCTGACCTTATTTCCTTTGTTTAGTCTTTGTTTAGTTGGTCAGGACGTGAGCTGGGTGGGTGTAGTCTATGTTATGTGTTTCTTTGTTTAGGTTTGTCTTATTGGCCTGATATGGTTCTCAATCAGAGGCAGGTGTTTTACGTTGTCTCTGATTGGGAACCATATTAAGGTAGCCTGTTTTCACTGTTAGTTTGTGGGTGATTGTTCCTGTCCGTGTGTTTATGTGTTCTATGTTCACTAGTTCAGGACTGTAGCTTCGTTGGTTTTCGTCTGTTTATTGTTTTTGTTCGTATTGAAAAAGTATTCCAATAAATATGGAAAACTACCACACTGCGCTTTGGTCCTCCTCTCTTTCCACCGACGAAAGTCGTTACAGAATCACCCACCAAACTCGGACCAAGCAGCGTAGTAACGGACAGCGGCAGCAGCAGCAGCAGCGATGTCAGGAATGGACATGGGAAGACGAGTTGGACGGTAAAGGACCCTGGGCAGAGACAGGGGAATATCGCCGCCCCAAAGCTGAGCTGGAGGCAGCGAAAGCAGAGAGGCGGCGTTTTGAGGAGCTAGCTCGGCAACAGAATCTGGATTATACACTTGGGAAGAGATAGACAGGTGGGCGGTCGACCCAGGCAGAGTGCCGGAGCCCGCCTGGGATTCTATGGAGCAATGTGCGGAGGGATACCGGCGAATGGAGGCAGCACGGCGACGCGGTAGGAAGCCCGAGAGACACCCAAAAAAAATTATTGGGGGAGGCTAAAGGGGAGTGTGGCGAAGTCAGGTAGGAGACCTGCGCCAACTTCCCGGGTTTACCGTGGAGAGCGAGAGTACGGGCAGACACCGTTTTATGCGGAAGAGCGCACGGTGTCTCCTGTACGTGTGCATAGCCCGGTGCGGTACATCCCAGCTCCTCGTATCGGCCGGGCTAGAGTGGGCATCGAGCCAGGTGCCATGAAGCCGGCTCAACACATCTGGTCTCCAGTGCGTCTCCTCGGGCCGGTGTACATGGCACCAGCCTTACGCATGGTGTCCCCGGTTCGCCAGCACAGCCCAGTGCGGGTTATTCCACCTCCCCGCACTGGCCTGGCTACGGGGAGCATTCAACCAGGTAAGGTGTCACCTCCTCGCCCCAGCCCAGTACCACCAGTGCCAACACCACGCACCAGGCTTCCAGTGCGTCTCCAGAGCCCTGTTCCTCCTCCACGCACTCGCCCTGTGGTGCGTGTCTCCAGCCCAGTACCACCAGTGCCAACACCACGCGCCAGGCTTCCTGTGCGTCTCCAGAGTCCAGTACGCCCTGTTCCTCCTCCCCGCACTATCCTTGAGGTGCGTGTCCCCAGCCCGGTACCACCAGTTCCGGCACCACGCACCAAGCATCCAGTGCGTCTCCAGAGCCCTGTACGCCCTGTTGCTGCTCCCCGCACTAGCTTTGAGGCCTACTGTGCGCCTCAGGCCTACTGTGCGCCTCAGCAGGCCAGAGTCTGCCGTCTGCCCAGCGCCGCCTGCGCTGCCCGTCTGCCCAGCGCCGTCTGAGCTGTCCGTCTGCCCAGCGCCGCCTGCGCTGCCCGTTTGGCCCAACGCCGCCCGCCAGTCAGGAGCCGCCAAGAGCCGCCCGCCAGTCAGGAGCCGCCAGAGCCGCCCGCCATCAGGGAGCCGCCAGAGCCGCCCGCCAGTCAGGAAGCCGCCAGAACGCCGCGCCGCCAGTCAGGAGCCGCCAGAGCCGCCCCGCAGTCAGGGGCAGGCCAGAGCCGCCCGCCAGTCAGGAGCTGCCAGAGCCGCCCGCCAGTCAGGAGCTGCTAGAGCCGTCCGCCAGTCAGGAGCTGCCTGAGCTGCCATTCAGCCATGAGCGTGCGTTCATGTGTTCTATGTTCACTACTTCAGGACTGTAGCTTCGTTGGTTTTCGTCTGTTTATTGTTTTTGTTCGTATTGAAAAAGTATTACAATAAATATGGAAACGTACCACGCTGCGCTTTCGTCCACCTCTCTTTCCACCGACGAAAGTCGTTACATCTACAAAGTATTGACTTTGGGGGTGAAAAGTAATGCATGCTCAAGTTCTGTTTTTTTGTCTTATTTCTTGTATGTTTCACAATAAAAAACATTTTGCAACTTCAAAGTGGTAGGCATGTTGTGTAAATCAAATGATACAAACCCCCCCAAAAAATCAGTTTTTTTATTCCAGGTTGTAAGGCAACAAAATAGGAAAAATGCCAAGGTGGGTGAATTATTTCGCAAGCCACTGTACTATAGCCTACAACCTATCTCTACCTACACTGTTGCCCTGACAATACCAGGTCTGTGCCATTCAATGGCTCGATGCAATTCCATGTTTTCACCAGGGTGAAATAGGACCTAAAGTACATTACTGTTAACCTTGCACAGAGCCGTGTGCATACCAACCAAACATCAAACCAACCATCCAGCCATATGTGTAGTGTCTATGAAATAAAAGCTCATAGGGTCTCACCTCATTACTTAGTCTGCCTAACTTATGGTCAATTGAGCTCTCATCCATTCGGTAAATCTTTATTCAGCAAAGGACGGAAAATGGTCGCCACAGGGGGTTCAGTGCCTGTAAGCACCAAGCTCTTTCTCTATTTTTCTTTTTCTTGTTCTTTCTATTTCTCTCTCTCCCCAGCTTAAAATATCCCCAGTGACCTCCATTCAAGATCATTGAGGTTTTTGCTTCAGCATTTAAACCCATGAGGGTGTTTGAGATGAGAGACCAGATGTAATGGGCTCACAGAACAGAAATATGCTTTACAATGCTTCCATATACAGTACCAGTCAAAAGTGTGGATAAAACTACTCATTCAAGTGTTTTTCTTTATGTTTGACTATTTTCTACATTGTAGAATAATAGTGAAGACATCAAAACTATGAAATAACACATATGGACATATCAGATTCTTTAGGTCTCATGTCCATTGCTTGTGTTTCTTGGCCCAAGCAAGTCTCTTCTTATTATTGGTGTCCTTTAGTAGTGGTTTCTTTGCAGCAATTCCACCATGAAGGCCTGATTCACGAAGTCTCCTCTAAACAGTTGATGCTGAGATGTGTCTGTTACTTGAACTCTGTGAAACATTTATTTAGGTTGCAATCTGAGATGCAGTTAACTCTAATGAACTTATCCTCTGCAGCAGAGGTAGCTCTGGGTCTTCCTTTCCTGTGGCGGTCCTCATGAGAGCCAGTTTCATCATAGCACTTGATGTTTTTTGCGACTGCACTTGAAGAAAATGTCAAAGTTCTTGAAATGTTCTGAATTGACTGGCCTTCATGTCTTAAAGTAATGATGGACTGTTGTTTCTCTTTGCTTATTTGAGCTGTTCTTGCCATAATATGGACTTGGTCTTTTACTATCTTCTGTATACCACCCCTACCTTGTCACAACACAACTGATTGGCTCAAATGCATTAAGAAGGAAAGAAATTCCACAAATTAACTTTTAACAAGACACACCTGTTAAAATGTCTTTGGGCTAGGGGGCGGTATTTTCACGTCCGGATGAAAAGCGTGCCCGAAGTAAACTGCCTGCTACTCAGGCCCAGAAGCTATGATATGCATATTAGTAGTAGATTTGGATAGAAAACACTCTGGAGTTTCTAAAACTGTTTGAATAATGTCTGATTTGGCAGGCCAAACCCCGAACACAATCCATCCAAGGAAAAACATTTTTGAAGTCAATCTGTTTTCTATTGGTTTTCTATGGCAAGCAGGTTTTAATAGAAATATGCTTGCAGTTCCTATAGCTTCCACTAGATGTCAACAGTCTTTAGAAATTGTTTGATGAAATTCCTTTGAGTAATGAAGAAGTAGCCCTTTCCTTTCTGGGTGTATAGCCAAGTGGACTGTTTTGTTTGGGGCGCGTGACCTGAAGCTCGCTCCACTTTCATTTTATCCTCTGTTGAACACAGTTTATCCCGTCTTAAATTCTATCGATTATTTACGTTTTAAAATACCTAAAGTTGGACAAAGTTTACAGGTAACTTATTAGATAATGTGTAGTCATGTCGGGCGAGTTGGAACCGGTCTTTTTCTGAATCAAACGCGCCAAATAAATGTACATTTTGGAGATATAACGATGGAATTTATCGAACAAAAGGACCATTTGTGATGTTTATGGGACATATTGGAGTGCCAACAGAAGAAGATCTTCAAAGGTAAGGCATGAATTATATCGTTATTTCTGAGTTTTGTGTCGCGCCTGGCGGGTTGAAATAAGATTGTCATGTGTTTGTATGATGGGGTGCTGTACTCAGGTAATCGCATGGTTTGCATTTGCTGTAAAGCCTTTTTGAAATCTGATATGGTGGCTGGATTAACAAGAAGTTAAGCTTTAATTTGGTGTATTGCACTTGTGATTGTATGAAAGTTAAATATTTCTAATAATTTAATTTGAATTTGGCGCTCTGCCATGTCACCGGATGTTGTCAAATCGATCTCGTTAACGGGATTTAATCCCTAAGAAGATTTAATTGAAATGCATTCCAGGTGACTACCTCATGAAGCTGGTGGAGAGAATGTCAAGAGTGTGTAAAGCTGTCATCAAGGCAAAGGGTGGCTACTTTGAAGCACATCAAATGCTTGTTTAACACTTGTTTTGGTTACTACATGATTCCATATGTGTTATATCATAGTGTTGATGTCTTCACTATTATTCTACAATGTAGAAAATAGTAAAAATAAAGAAAAACCCTGGAATGAGTAGGTGTGTCCAAACTTTTGACTGGTACTGTATATATATATATATATTACTGGAGGCTGTATAGATGTTTGCATTTGACATTCATGTTGTTACAATTGTTCATCACTATAGCCAATAGATATATATCTTTTTCATTTTTAATATATACAGTATATACCATAAATATATAGTGTGTGTCCCAATTGAGACACTATTCCTTATGCATTGCACTACTTTTGACAAAGACCCAATGGGCATTTGGGACACAAACATATTATATTGATATTACATAGAGGCCATTAAGTCATTTTGAAATTACATTCCCTTTAAACAGAACAGCCATTCTCTATGATTTGTCATGGTCTAATTATGCAGTCATGTTGTGGGCCTTGCCAAAATAAACCAAGGCCAGGGTCATTAAAACAGTCTATTAAGAAACCAGTCATAATTACATCCTGGAAATGGGCTCTTCTCTATTTTGAAAGTAGCATAACAATTAATGTCCTAATCAACCTTCCTGAAACACATTATTCAGTTCATTTGGAATTACCCTGTTGTTAGCATAATGACTAGAAATAAATAAGACGTGTTATAGTTAACAGAATTAGGCAGCTTAGAAAGAGTAATAAGGAAATTGGTCAATGTAAAGCAGCATACAATGGCTAGACATCTCAACAGCCTCTCAATCCATTAGGTCACTTACATGATGAAAAATCATTGTCAGGGTTGTCAGTAGCTGGTGAAGCTTTACCATATGTATATAAACATCTCAATAAGGATTTCCACCAGCAACACTACATTAATACAATCTTAGTTATGTAATTCTTCACTCATCATGTCCTTATTTGTGACCCCATCAAAAAAATGAATGTGAGGTTTTTTCCTATTGCCCCTCAAGAGAGTTGAACTTCTCAATGACCTTTTGACAAATTATAAAATATCTATGAGTGTTCTTGAAATTCATCTAAATAACCATAAATCAGGAATACAACACTGCGCCTGGGCAACAATACCGATATGACAGATCCATATTCATCTGGGAAGCGGTTCTTCTATGAGGTTCTAAACAGAGGACAACAGGGTCAAATGTCAGGAGTTAAGGATGACCCCCCTTCCCCCCATTTCATTAATTAAAGTTTCTTGAAGGAGAACCCATATCCCCTCGCTCCTTAGCTACACTCGCTCTCTCCAACCTGGTCTCAGAGAATTTCATATTGTTCTGTATGTAAATCGGAGACACTCCATTTAGTATGATATGTTATGTTTGGTATGGTTACATATTCAGATGGTTACTTAACCCTTTACCTAACTCCTAAACTTAACTCTAACCTTAAACCTAACCCCTAACCCTAACCCCTAGCCTAGCTAGCATTAGCAAACTAGCTAACATTAGCCACCTAGGCACCTAGCTAGGATGTGTAAAATATCACATTTCAAATTCGTAACATATTGTACATTTTTCCAAATTTGTAACATATAATAAGAATTGTAATTCATAACATATCATACGAAATGGGTAATGGACCACCACAAATCAATACATAAGTACAGAATAGTATGAAATGCTCTGATACCAGGTTGCTCTCTTCGGCCCATTAGATGGGAACTGGGAATGTTGCGAGGCGCAAATAAAACAAGATCTAAAAAGAATCGATAAATGTTTCATCAGATTTAAAAGACAGCGTTAGCCTTAGCTTTATGGAGGCTGAGACACACTTTCAGGGTGGCCAAGTCCTTGGGTTTAAAAGAAAGGTTTATGGGGCTGTAAACACGGCCCAATTCTCTTTTCCATTTCGACCACATAAAGATCTGACACATAAGTAAATCTACAATGGAGATTGGAGTCCCCTCTTTGGCCTCTTCTCTCTTCCTTTATTCTTCTATTTCTCTCCATTGTCTCCTTTCTCTCCTCGGGGCTGGATCTGATGTGGGATGAATCTAGAGATCAGGATTCTGGGTGATTGTGGTTTATATCAAAGGGGAATACAGACCTATTGGGTAACGAATTATTTATCTTGATGGTGGTGGTGGTGGTGGGGGGGGGGGGTAGTTCAGTACTTTTGTGTAGTTAGAGATGAGAAGATACTGGCTGAAGGGCTGGACATGTGTCTCAGGTAAGAAAGACACAGGGACAATTCATCATTACTACACTTGGGTTTTCACGAAACCAGCCAACAGAATGGCGTGCAAAATCAATATGCACAGAACTGTTCTGTGCATAATTTAGCATGCCATCATTCAGGGCAAGCTAGTGATTTGAAATCAGTACTATATATGGGAACAACCAGTTCAATGTATTGATGTTGCTAGAGATGAGTGACAGAAGAATAGAAACAAATTAGGAGAATAACTTTCATCTGTTCTGATATAGCTTTGGTCGAACAAGGCAAAACTGATCTTCTCCATGCTGCAAACCGTTCTGCAACTTTGCGAAGCACATGTGCATCAAGTACGCAAAATGCGGCCTAGACATCTGGCAAAAACAACATACGGCAAAACGCATGTACATCTGGTGGACATATGGCATTAGCCTCCTCTGGCCACTGTGCACATTTGTGGTTAAAAGGCAAAAAAATCAAATTCTCCTCAAACTTATAGTTCTGTATACATTCTCATGTGTGTCCACAATGTTTCAGATAGGGCTCCATATGAGTAAGAATCTGAGATATAAGTCATTTGTTTTGATATGTGTATGAGGCATTTGTATCTGAGACTGAATGTATGATACCTAAATAATGTTCAATGAAAATTATACTAATAAAGACCATTAGAATAATAATAACCCAACTGATTCGTCCACCATTAGGAATACGCTTCCTCCTACCTAGAACTATTCATGCAGTTCTGCCTCTATTTCAGATACAGTATATACAGCCACATACTGTACAGTAAACCCATCTAAACAGCCATGACCGACCTATAAACAGCAGAAACCCTCTCTCCCTGGTTGCCTGGTCCACTTGGACCCTGGTGAGTATCACACAGGGGGCGTGTTAAATTTGGGTCAGGACTTTATTAACTGTAACAGATGCCTTGGTGCTCAGTCGGCCTACCATGGGGTGGGGGAATTGCATTTGCGGTTTGGCTCTGCACTGACAGAATGGCAGACAGTTATGATAAGAGAGCGGCAGAGCGGAATCCATTTAGCCCCAGTCAGACCTCCCCAGAGGGGGAGAGGAGAGGGGAGACCCAGCCAGGAGAGTCTCACTGTGGGAGGCAGAGGGAGAGCCAGGGGGAGGTGGAGGGGAGGGAACAGGTCGTATGGGGGAGAGAAGATAGGGGAGACCCAGCCAGGCTAGTGGGAGTCTCACTGGGCCTGCAGTGTGAGAGGAAGGTGGGGGAGGCGGAGGGAGACGGAGGAGGCAGGGGGAGGCGGACAAGAGGTATGTGGGAGAGAGGGGGAAGAGGGATCTCAGGGAGAGCCGTCTGTACGCATCGCCTCAACCTTCCAAGTTCTCCATCATTAACCTCACTTACCCATCACACCACCTTTGGAGTCGATCAGAGATGACTCCACTGATGACGTATACAGGCAGGATTGGGAATTTGATCAGACAATTTAGATGTGATCTAAAATGTGGAGTAAATCTTACTGGGCTTCCTTATTGTGGTATCTATATATTCATATGTTCAACAGGGAGACAAGATTTCTGAAAATAGCCTCAGTTTCTGAAAATATATTCATAAAATAAATCACACATTCGCTTTTATTAATAAAAGCATTTTCTGCTGTATTTTTATTGACTTACATCAAAACATTAAAAGCTAAGACATAGCCGGCTGTGAGGATATGTTTTATCACAAACAGAACAGTGTGAAGGATTTGATCTCCTATGTTTAGTGTTGCTGCTAAACTAAACTGGTGTTATTCATCTCTCCTGGACTCCAGTGTTCCTGCCAGTATAGTATTCATGCTACCAGCTGGATCCACCAGATGTGTCTATAACAAATCACCAACACAGCCATTGACTGCTGGTTCAAATTCATAAACCTAGCAATTGACTGCTGGTTGACTGCTGCTCAGATCCCTATAGTGGAGGGATTAACTGGTGACTCAAAATGCTAACCAGGGCGATTAACTGCTGCTTGGATTCATAAGCGCCGTGATTGACTGCTGTTGGCACAATTGCTACCACCGGAGTCGGTGGCAGCTGACAAATGATGGTGGGAGCGGCAGCGGCCGGTGGCGAGGGAAATTACCCAGCCCTATCTGAGGCCGCTGGTAATCATTCCACATGCCTTACACATCTCTCTCTGGGACTTTTTACTGCCACACTCAATCACAGGCCTAGAGATAATACTACAGAACAATTACAGTAGAGGACATTATGTGGACTCCCTGCATTTGATTGTGGGTTTATTACATACATTACTTATGGTGTTACATAGACAATATACAGAGAGATTTCAACTGGAGAGAAGAGAGACACCCTGCTTTGCCTGGTGCTGTCTCTAGAGGGCTCCCTGTGGCCTGCAGGGACACACTCAACCAACATCTCTCAAAAGATAGAAAACACAATTAACCGTGAGAACATGTATTTGACTGCAGCATGAGGCAGCTAAAGACTGTTTGCTCATGAATTACCATTGTCTGTTTTCTCTTTGGCACTTAATTGTTTGTTGCTTGGAGAGAAAGAAAAAAAACGAATCACAGAGAGAGAAAGCAGTAGCTGCTTAACTAAATGTGTATTATGTTTTAATTGACTGTACGGTGGCTGGGCGTTTGGAATGATGCAATTATGAAGAGTGGGCGAGGAACACACTACATTACAGTGCATTAAAGTCAATTAATTGGAAACGCCGTCTTCCGTGAGGCATTGTGTTCCTCCAGTGACAGGCAACTTCCCTTGTGTGCATTTTACACACATACGGTTGCGCGGTGTCCTCTGATATAAATGTTTTATAAAGGCACTCCAGTCCCAGGAGCGAAAAAGGAGTCTAATGCAGGAGAGAGAGGAGAGGGATGGTGTGTATGCAGGCAGGCAGAAGCACCAATCTGTTATCATTGAAGGTCTGTTGAATGCCTTTTGTACAGGAATCTTTGAATGTTCATGTCCCTCCGTCAGCATCTGAAGAGTCTGCTTTGTGAATGCAACATAATAAGAACCAATGTGTTGATGGCTGCTCTTTGTGCTTTTATACAGAAGTAGTTGTTGTCATGTATTGAAGCACCGCCAACAGGTTGTGAAATAATTAATTACTTTGAGTGTGTTTTTTCCTGCCTTTCTTTCGCAGGTGTATGTTCAGAAACGTTTACGTTTTTAAGTTGATGTGCTCTCTATTGATGACATCTCTAGCCCCTGCCTGTGGGAATATACATTATGATCCACAGAGCTCAGTACAAGTGAAGGCTATGCGGCAGGGGGTAGCTGGGGGCTAGGAGGGGGCTAGGATGGGGCTAGGAAAGATCCAGGAGGGGACTAGGGGGGGACTAAGATGGGGCTAGTAGAGGGCCAGGAGGGGGCTAAGAGCGGGCTAGGAGTGGGCCAGAAGCATCTAAAAAATTCCTAGGAATCCTGTTAAGACCTGTTTTAAAGCAACAAAAATGTCCGGCTTAGTTGTAGGATTTAATATGATGTTAAGACACTACTTAGACAAACTCTGAGCCAGGAGTAAAATCAACTCCCCAAATTTCTCTCAGCTGGTATTCATGACAGTTTGAGGTACCACAAAGGAAAGTGTAATGGGTTTCGTCCTCTTTGTCTGACGAGTAGTAGGAAGGATCGGAGGACCAATGCGCAGCGTGGTAAGTGTCCATTTTAATTATATTATAAAACTGAACACTAAACAATACAAAATAACAAAGTGCAAAATACTGAAAAAACCCGAAACAGTCCCGTATGGTGAAAACACTAACACAGTAGAGAGAACTATATATGAGGAACACCAGTTCAATGTATTGATGTTGCTAGAGATGAGTGACAGAAAGAATAGAAACAAATTAGGAGAATAACTTTCATCTGTTTCTGATATAGCTTTGGTCGAACAAGGCAAAAAACTGATCTGTCCCCATGATCTGCAAACCCGTTCTGCCAACTTGGCTGAAGCACATGGCACTCGAAGTACGCAAAACTGCGGCACTAGACATCTGCAAAACAACATACGGGCAAAACGCATGCTACATCTGGGGCACAATATGGGCTATTAGCCTCCTCATGGCCACCTGTGCACACATTTGTGGTTAAAAGGCAAAAAATCAAATTCTACCCTGCAAACTTACAGTTCTGTTACATCTCATGTGTGTCTCACAATGTTTCAGATAGGGTCCATATGAGTTAAGAATCTGAGATATAAGTATTTGTTTTGGATATGTGTATGAGCATCTTGTATCTGAGACTATGAATGTATGATACTAATAATGTTAACTGAAAATTATACTAATAAAGACCATAGAATAAATAATAACCAACTGATTCGTACCACGTCGATTAGGAATACGCTGTCCTTCCTTACTAGAATATTCATAGCAGTGTTATGCCTCTATTTTCAGATAGTAATATAGACACAGCAATTACTGTACAGTAAACCCATCTAACAGCCATGACCGCTATAAACAGAAAACCCTCTTCTCCCTGGTTCCTGGTCCACTTTGGACCCTGGTGAGTATACACAGGGGCGGTTAATTGGGTCACGGACTTTTAATTAACTGGTAACCAGATCCTTGTGCTATTCGGCCTACCATGGGGTGGGGATTGCATTTGCCGTTTTGGCTCTGCACTACAGAATGGCGAGACAGTTTAATAGAGAGCGGCAGAGCGGAATCATTAGCCAGTCAGATCCAGAGGGGGAGAGAGAGGGGAGCCCAGCCAGAAGGGTCCTACTGTGGAGGCAGAGGGCCGAGCCAGGGGGAAGGTGGAGGGGAGGAACAGTTCGTGATGGGGAAGAGAAGATAGGGGAGACCAGCCAGGCTAGGGAGTCTTCACTGGGCCGCGAGTGTGAAGGAAGGTGGGGAGGCGGAGGGAACGGAGGAGGCAGGGGGAGGCGGACAGAGTATGTGGGGAGAGAGGGGAAGGGGATCTCAGGGAGAGCCTCTGTACGAATCGCTCAACTTCAAGTTCCCCATCATTAACCTACTTACCATCATCACCTGGAGCCTTCTGGATCACACGAGATTGACTACTGATGACGTATACAGCAGGATTGGGAATTGATCCAGACAATTTAGATTGATCTAAAATGTGGAGTAAATCTTACTGGGCTTCTTATTGTGGTAATCTATATATTATATTTCAACAGGGAGACAAGATTCATGAAAATACCTCAGTGTTCTGAAAATATATTCATAAAATAAATACACATTCGCTTTATTAAATAAAGCATTTTCCCTGCTGTCTTTTTATTGACTTACACAAACATTAAAAGCCAAGACATAGGCCGGCTGTGGAGGATTGTTTTATCACAAACAGAACAGTGTGAAGGATTTGATCTCCTATGTTAGTGGTTGCTGCTAGAACTAAACTGGTGTTATTCATCTCTCTGACTCAGTGTTCTGGCAGTTAGATACATGTACCGCTGGATCCACCAGATGTGTTATAACTAAATCACCCAACGACAGCCATTGACTGCTGGTTCAAATTCATAAACCTAGCAATTTGACTGCTGGTTGACTGTGCTCAGATCCTATAGTGGAGGGATTAACGGTTGTGACGTCAAAATGCTTAACCAGGGCGATTAACTGCGCTTGGATTCAGTAAAGCGGCCGTGAATTGACTGCTGTTGGACAAATTTGCTACACCGTGAGTCGTGGCAGCTGACAAATGATGGTGGAGCGGCAGGCGGCGGTGGCGAGAGGAAATTACCCAGCCTATCTGAGGCCGCGTGTAATCATTCATCATGCCTTACACTCTCTCTCCTGGGACTTTTTTACTGCCACACTCAATCACAGGCCTAGAGATAATACTACAGAACAATTACAGTAGAGGCATTATGTGACTCCTGCATTTGATTGTGGGTTTATTACACTACATTACTTATGGTGTTACATAGACAATATACAGAGAGATTTCACTGGAGAGAAGAGAGACACCCTGCTTTGCCTGGTGCGTCTCTAGAGGGCCCCTGTCCTGCAGGGACACACTCAACCAACATCTCTCAAAAGATAGAAAACACATTAACCGTGAGAAATGTATTTGACATGCAGCAATGAGGCAGCTAAAGACTGTTTGCTCATGATTACCATTGTCTGTTTTCTCTTTGCACTTAATTGTTTGTTGCTTGGAGAGAAAGAAAAAAAACGAATCACAGAGAGAGAAAGCAGTAGCTGCTTAACTAAAATGTGTATTATGTTTTAATTGACTGTTAGGTGGCTGGGCGTTTGGAATGATGCAATTATGAAGAGTGGGCGAGGAACACACTACATTACAGTGCCATTAAAGTCAATTAATTGGAAAAACGCCGTCTTCCGTGAGGCATTGTGTTCCTCCAGTGACAGGCAACTTCCCTTGTGTGCATTTTACACACATACGGTTGCGCGGTGTCCTCTGATATAAATGTTTATAAAGGCACTCCAGTCCAGGAGCGAAAAAAGGAGTCTAATGCAGGAGAGAGAGGAGAGGGATGGTGTGTATGCAGGCAGGCAGAAGCACCAATCTGTTATCATTGAAGGTCTGTTGAATGCCTTTTGTACAGGAATCTTTGAATGTTCATGTCCTCCGTCAGCATCTGAAGAGTCTGCTTTGTGAATGCAACATAATAAGAACCAATGTGTTGATGGCTGCTCTTTGTGCTTTTTACAGAAGTAGTTGTTGTCATGTATTGAACAACCGCCAACAGGTTGTGAATAATTAATTACTTTGAGTGTGTTTTTTCCTGCCTTTCTTTCGCAGGTGTATGTTCAGAAACGTTTACGTTTTAAGTTGATGTGCTCTCTATTGATGACACTCTCTAGCCCTGCCTGTGGGAATATACATTTATGATCCACAGAGCTCAGTACAAGTGAAGCTATGAGGCAGGGGGTAGCTGGGGACTAGGAGAAGGCTAGGAGAGGGCCAGGGGGGCTAGGTGGAGCCAGGAGAAGGCTAGGAGAGGGCCAGGGGGGGCTAGGTGGAGCCAGGAGAAGGCTAGGAGGGGGCCAGGGGGGCTAGGTGGAGCAGGAGAGGCTAGGAGAGGGCCAGGGGGCTAGGTGGAGCCAGGAGAAGGCTAGGAGGGGGCCAGGGGGGGCTAGGTGGAGCCAGGAGAAGGCTAGGAGGGGCCAGGGGGGCTAGATGGAGCCAGGAGAAGGCTAGGAGGGGGCCAGGGGGGGCTACGTGGAGCCAGGAGAAGGCTAGGAGGGGGCCAAGGGGGGGATAGGGGGCCCAGGAGAAAGGCGAGGAGGGGGCCAGGGGGGGCTAGGTGGAGCCAGGAGAAGGCTAGGAGAGGGCCAG
>NC_036845.1:5230287-5283259 GCF_002910315.2 Salvelinus sp. IW2-2015
GGGCCAGGGGGGGCTAGGAGAGGGCCATGAGGGGGCTAGTAGGGGGCCAGGCGGGGACTAAGAGTGGGCTATTAGGGGACCAGGAGGGGGCCAGGAGGGGGCTAGGAGGGGCCAGAAGTGTCTCAGAACAAGCCCTACGAATCCTGTTAAAACCTGTTTTAAAACAACAACAGAAACTCCCGGCTTAGTGTTGGATTTAAGATAATGTTAAAACACTACTTTAGACAAACTCTGAGCCAGGAGTAAAATCAACTCCCTAAAATTTCTCTCAGCTGGTAATCATGACAGTTTGAGGTACCACAAAGGAAAGCTAGTGATGACGCTCCTTGACCAAGTTACAAATAATGGGGAATAACCAATCGCGAACCTTTAAATCCAATTATGAAATTTTTAATTATGTGTATTACCGTTATATCAACACACTCATCACTCCCGTTCAACAACTTTAAATCGCTCTGGCACCGTAGGCATTGTCACTTGCCGATAATGTTGCATAAAACGTTTGAAAGGTCTATAATTTTTACCGAACACAATCAAAGTTAAAAATCAAAGTCAACAATCAAAATCAAAGTCTTATCCGGTGTCCTGTGTGAACTTAAGTATGCTCTCTCTAATTCTCTCTTTCTTTCTTTCTTTCTCTCTTTCTTTCCTTCTTTCTTTCTTTCTCTCTCTCGGGGGACCTGAGCCCTAGGATCATGCCTCAGGACTACCTGGCCTGATGACTCCTTGCTGTCCCCAGTCCAGCTGGCCGTGCTGCTGCTCCAGTTCCAACTGTTCTGCCTGCGGCTATGGAACCCTGACCTGTTCACCGTACGTGATACCTGTCCCAGTCCTGCTGTTTTCAACTCTCTAGAGACAGCAGGAGCGGTAGAGATCTCTGAACGATCGGCTATGAAAAGCCAACTAACATTTACTCCTGAGGTGCTGACCTGTTGCACCCTCGACAACCACTGTGATTATTATTATTTGACCCTGATGGTCATCTATGAACATTTGAACATCTTGGCCATGTTCTTTTATAATCTCCACCTGGCACAGCCAGAAGAGGACTGGCCACCCCTCATAGCCTGGTTCCTCTCTAGGTTTCTTCCTAGGTTCTGGCCTTTCTAGGGAGTTTTTCCTAGCCACCGTGCTCTACACCTGCATTGCTTGCTGTTTGGGGTTTAAGGCTGGGTTTCTGTACAGCACTTTGAGATATCAGCTGATAAAAGAAGGGCTTTATAAATAAAATTGACATGGGCCGTAGATGCTTTCAGTTGCCCAATTTATAGGCGTTTTTTCACAACGTGATATTGCGCTCCAAATGGATAACTTGAAATAACATGATATAGGTTAATTAAATAATCTAAACCTAAATATGTGATTATTTATTAGCCTAGTGGTGCCTAAATATTTAGGCGTATCATGTGAAATATGCCTTGTGAAATCATTGTCAAAATCATTGTTAAAAGAGATACAGTTGCATGTAGGTATAGATTATTTATGGGTTGATCATATAAAAATATAAAAACGTTATTTCAACTCCAAAGCAGTTGCCTGTCTATGGTGCAGGAACTGACTTGCTGCCTTTTTCTATTATAAAGACACCTGCTGGTAACTCTTAACAGTCAAGTCATAACAGTTGAAAATGCATGACATTTTCTTTTTACTTCAGTTGTCATTTTCCTCCTTTTTAATTAAAGTTTTTTTTGTTGTTGTTTTTTATGTAAACAGAGGACATGTTAACACAGTCTCTTGCTTACAGAGTAAGCCTGTCCGGTGGCTTGCACAGCCGACCCACCCGTGAGTAAGTATTGGCTCTGACAGGGGTAGGATTAGGGCCACGAGCTGGAGAGCTTGGTGGGGTAGAAGCCTCACCTTCAGTTGGCTCATGTCTCAATTCTGCGCCCCTTACCCTTAGGCCTGGACTGTCTAGGTAAGTTTATGGCGTGTTCTGGTTTGTCTGCTCTGCTACGCGCAGATCCACCCGATTGCGACGATAGAGGGAGCCACCGACATCCACCAGGTAAGAACGTGGTGCAACTCTCTGTAGGCATGTGCCCAGCCTCCATAGTCCTGTGTGGTCTCCCGGCAGCGGTTTCATCCTTATAGTTTCACCCACCTCCAGCTCTGGTAGGTCTCGAGCAGTCCGGTCGTAGAAGCACTTAGCGAGCTGCTTTCTGTGACGCAGTTTGTCCGTGACGCTAACCATGACGCAGGGCTCAAGTAGCTTGTTAGTTACGGGGATGGTAGTCTTCAGACGTCTGGACAGAAGGCATTGTGCTGGGCTGCTGTCCATGTTTTCGGTGGGTGTGTTCCTCCACTGTAAGATCGCTTTCCATGGGTCATTGCTGTCATGCAAGGTCCTGCTTAACAGGTTTTTGCAATCTTGACTGCTGACTCTGCCTTGCCATTTGCTTTTGGGTGCATTGGAGAGGAGGTCACGTGGTCAAACTCCCATTCTGAGGCGAAACACTTGAACTGTGCAGTGAAATGTGGGACATTGTCCGTGATTACCTTGTCAGGCTGACCTTGCCTTGCAAACTGCGCCTTGCAGTGCTTTATGACTGTCTCTGCAGACAAGTCAGTGAGCAGTTCAATTTCCCAAAAGTCAGAGTAGTGATCAACAATGAGAAGATATTCAGCCACAGACAAAAGGACTAAGTCCATGCTGACGAATTGCCAGGCCCTTGTGGGCAGTTCGTGTGACATCATGGTTTCCTTTTGCTGTTCATGAGCGTACTCGTTGCATGTGGTACAGCTGCTGACAAAGTCTTTCATTTCTGCTTGCATGTTTGGCCAGTATAATGTTTCACGAGCCTGGCGGTAGCATGCGTCACCTCCAAAGTGACTGGAGTGTATGCGGGTAAGCATCTATGGACGTAGTGATTTGGGAATAATGATCTTCTGACCTTTGAACAAGACGCCATTTTGCACGCTGATCTCATCTCGAAAGGTCCAGTATTCTCTCACTGTGAAAGGTGTCTCCTCTTACAGATATGGCCAACCTGCGAGAGCCATGGACTTCAGTGACTAAGTGTTCGTCCTTGTCAGTGTGCTGCCTGATCTGGGCTAGGCGGTGATCTGTGACGTTTAAGTAGTCTGCCTGATTGATCTGTTGAACATCTTGTTGTTCCTGCTGTAGCAAACAGATGGCATGCCGCTGTACATTGTGCTGTTGCCCTGCTCAGTGTGTCTCTGATGTACATGTCTGGTCCTGGCTTGTAGATGACCTTCAGGCTGTAGTTTTGCAGAGTCAGGAGCATGCTTTGAAGCCTCTTGGGCGCATTGAGGAGAGGTTTACTGAATATGGCAATGAGTGGTTTGTGGTCAGTTTCAGCGGTGACCAGCTCTCGACGATATAAGTAGTGATGGAGGCGCTGGCAGGAGACGATGTTGAGGCACTCTTTCTCAATTTGTGCATAGTTTTGTTCGGTGGGGGTGAGCGCTCTCGAGGCAAACGCAACGGGCTGGCCTTCCTGCATGAGGCAGCATCCAAGTCCCCTTTGGCTGGAGTCGCTCTGGATTGGGACAGGCTTCGTGACGTCGTAGTAGCGCAACACTGGCATGGATGACGCCAGAGACTTCATCTGCTGGACTGCGGACTCGTGCTTGGGTAGCCAGTGCCATGGTGTGTCTTTGTCCAGCAACCAGCGCAGAGGCACATGCCGATGAGACGCTGTACTCCTTTTGCATCAGACGGGTTTGGCATGTCGAGGATCGCTCTGACCTTGTCTGGGTCCGGCTTCAGGCCTTTGGCCGAGAGAATATGGCCATGGAAGTGGACGTCTTTCACCTTGAACTGCAGCTTCTTCAGGCCAAGACGAAGCTTAACTGAACGGCGCATTCTGCGCTTTCTGTGCGTTCTGCTTCTTCGTCTGTCACCACAGCCTACGATCAGGACATCATCGGCGATGGGTTCAATGCCCTTGAGCCCAGCCAGTAACTCATGCTGCTTGCATTGGTATACCTCAGGTGCCACTGAGACACCAAACGGGAGCTTTTGCCAGCGTTTCCGACCCCAGGGGGTCCAGAAGGTAGTCATGAAGCTGCTTTCTTCGTCCAGCTTGCATTGAAGGAATGCATCTCGGGCATCCACCAATGTGGAAATCCTGCCCTTGGGAAGCATGTAGAGTACATCCTCTAGTGTCGGCATGATGTAGTGGGATCATTTCAGTGCTTGGTTCAGATGCTTTGGGTAGATGCAGACCCTAAGCTTCTGTTTTTTTCACTATGACCATATTGCTGATCCAGTCAGTTGGTTCAGTCACAGATGTCATGTGGCCATCGGCCTCATTCTTGACCAGCTGGGCCTTCAAAGCCACTTTAATTGCAATGGGCACATTGCGAGGAGCACACTGGACTGGAGGGATGCTCTCATCCACTTCAACGTGTACCTCCCCAGGCACTGATTCAACGGGCATGTTGAATACATCGTCATATCTGCTGAGTAGTTGTTCTTTGGACAGGGGTCCATGCTGGACATGATCCACAATGTGCAGGTCATTTGGTACAGTGAACTGCATCAGTCCCAGGCATTCGCATGTAGAGCCTGAGAGGAGAGGATGTTGACTGGTTTTCACAATCTCAAACTCCAGCTTGTGTTTGCGTCCCCGAATAACACATTCGGTATGAAAGGTGCCCATAGAGCTCATTAGCTCTCCTGAGTACAGCTTTAGTCTTGTATCGCTGGGCAATAGATGTGTGTCAGGTGCCAGATTGATTTAGTCTTTGTAGCTCATTACGTTGCATGTAGCATCGGAATCCAGATTACAAACCATTTATTCCCTCTTGAGTATACAGCCCCAATGGATTCATGCATGTAAATGTCACTTTCACTGTTCTGCTCTGAACATTGAGTGACATCATCAAGATAGTGAATCTTGCCCTCACTTCACACTTCTTTTGCGACACACTTTTGCAAAGTGATTATTAGTTCCATAAGCTCTGCATGGTTTTCCGTAGCCAGGGCAGTGCTCTTTGCCTCGTGTGTGTGTCTATTCCCACAGTATTTACATGCTATGGGGCTCTCTGTGTTCACCGTTCGTGGTTAATTACTCTGCCTCGATTGGTTTTGTCTGAATGTCTGCCTAGCAACAGCGTGAACAGTATCAACGTCGGTGCGTGGGGTTTCGATTTTCATTGCTCTCATTCTCATGTCAGTGACTTCAGCAGTGCGGCACATTTCGATGGCAGTTACTAATGTTAAGCCTCTCTCTCTTAGTAGACGCCGGCGCATGTCCTCATTTGCATTTCCCAGGACGATTTTGTCATGAATCAATTCATATTTTAATCCCCCGTATTCACAAGTAGTGGATTTGTCTCAAACAGGTTACAAAGTTGTGTACGGACTCACCCTCTTCCTGTTTGCAGCTTCCGAAAACGAACCGCTCGTAAATGACGTTCCTGGCGGGTTTGAAGTAATTCTACAATGCATCCAATATAGCCTTTGCGTCATACTGTTGTCGTGCTGTGAGGGTGAGATTGTGCCGGTAGATATGCCTGCATTCGCTGCCCATTAAACTCCTCAGAGTTGCCGCTTGTACCTCGTTGGGTTTCTCATGTAGACCGGTCGCCAGCGCTTAGTCCTCGAATTCATCCCTGAAGTTGTCCCAATTAGTATTCCAGTCCCCTTTGAGAACCATGGGATTTGGTGGCGGAATGTTCACTGCCATAGCGATGGAATAGGAGATTGCTTTGCCTTCAGCCATCGAGATAACGTTAGGTAGTGATGCTAGCTAGCCAGCTAACAATGAGTTGATCAGTGTTGTGACTAGGAGTAGGAAACGGCGTGTGTTCGCATATGGAACGTAACTGCGCCTATACTGTACTTAGCTACAAAAATAACAAACGTGTGGTTTTCAAGCCACTTCTGATAACATGTTTCAGTATGATATGTTGGATAAAGGAATACAGACAGACACCAATGTCAAGTTCAATAGCCTTGTTCAAGCATTGTACAAATCCCTACACGCAGAGTCTGGGGGAAAGTCCGGCTAGTCGATTACTTAACAACTAGACTCCGTCACAGAAGTTGTCAAGGAAGTGAGTTTTTCTTTATACAGAACCTCCCGCCCCCACCTACCGTCAACAAATCATGTCAATGCGGAGCTATACGGAACCCTCCACATTCTTACAAATTTGAGAGGAGCATGGCACGGAGCTTGACTTGGCCCCTGCATGTCTTCGGAGGCACCGCATTTGCATGACACTCTCCATCGGAACAACCATAAATTAGCTTTTACTGTAACTATACAGTAAATGAGCAATTGTATTGTGTTGTATTGTATTGTATTGTGTAGGTCTTCCAAGTCAAGCTCCCACATCACCTCATGAATAAAATGTGTAGTTACATTTTAGTCATTTATCCAGAGTGACTTACGGTAGTGAGTGAGTAAAATGTGTAAATACTTTTTCATACTGGAATCAAACCCACAACCCTGGAGTTGCAAGCGCTATGTTCTACCAACTGAGCTTCAAGTTGCACTGGGTATTTTACTCTCTGGTATGGTAGTGGTGTGTGAGTGTATGTGTGTGTGCATGTGTGCGTTTGTGCATGTGTGTTGTGTTGTCTGCGTGTCTGCCAGTGTACATGCAAGTATATCTTTGCGTGTGTGTATGTGCTTGCGAGCGAGTACTTCTTTGCATGTGTCCGAGCACGTTCAACCGCCACTGTGTGGAGATGAGTTGTTTTGTTAAGCTGGGATGTCGCTACAAAAGTAGATATATTTTTAATGAGTCAGCGTGTGTTTAAATGCGCCCAGGCCACTGTGGAGAATGTTGCTGTCACTTCCAATCTCACATTATCCCTTTCTCCACTCCCTGAGCTTCTAATGGGGAATTGTTCAAATAAAACGCTTTAATTATGGAGATGGCTTAGGGTTTTAATGGACTAGGTGTGAGCTAGTGGTGGACTCTCCTATTCTCTTCGCTCTACTCTCCTCTTCAGTTTAGAGGAGGTCAGAGCTTGGTCAGCAATCAGTCCTTTAACTTTAAGAATCTATGGGGGTGTTTTTATCTTCATCTTGTGAAATCTTTTAAAGGGTGCTATATGGCTCTAGGGAAAGAGGGAAGGAGGCGAGAGGGGTGTAGATAGAAGGAGGATAGAGGAAGGGATGTAATGATCAGAAAACGAAGTTTGTGATGAGAGGGCAGGAGATGAACGCCCAAAGCAAACACGACTATTCTTTAGGACTCCCAGCTCACAGGAGATTTCATTTTCTCCACTTCACAATTGCAGCTCTCCAAATATACAGTATAGTGTGGAAACATAAAGCCAAGCAAACACAGGCCAGAGCTGCCAGAACCTCTCAGGCTGTAAAATTATCTATATGTTCTCTATTTCACAGTGAGATTGTCATCAGGCAGTGGGGAGTCACTCACACTGGGAGATGGTTGTGGGAGATAGCTTAGGACGTCATGCACAGAATGATAATGAGCCCAGAAGACAGGACTGAGAGACTTTTAAGTACAAACCATTGTGCTGTATTGTAGTGTATTGTATTGTGTTGTATTGTATTGTATTGTGTAGGTCTTCATCCATAAAATGTTACAATACGGTGCTGACACCCCCAGCTCCGCTAAAACCATTGACAACTACGTGCCGTTTTCAAGGGGTCGTTAAATAAATGTTGTTTTTTATATCATCACCTCTTGAAGAACATAGAACTACACAGTTCTGATTATTCCACATTTAGCTCTATCATCAGATTTATACAGCAAATAACTGCATGTTTTTCCATGATCAATAAAGATCAATTGAACATGTATTTTCAGATACGTGAAGGTAGCCGATCCATTTGGCATGTAGCTGGCTAGCTAAGCAAACAATATGTGTCATTTAGCTTGCTTCATCAGAGGTTAGACTTTTGGAAAGAGCTTAACATTGGCAAGTCCTCGTTCTGGCAAAGTTCAGTGTGACTACTGTCATCACCACTTTACAGTACCAGTCAAAAGTTTGGACACACATACTCATTCAATGGTTTTTCTTTGTTTTTCTATATTGTAAAATAATAGTGAAGACATCAAAACTATTAAATAGCACATTTGGAATCATGTAGTAACCAAAAAAGTGTTAAACAAATCAAAATATATTTTATATTTGAGATTCCTCAAAGTAGTCACCCTTTGCCTTGATGACAGCTTTGCACACTCTTCACATTCTCTCAACCAGCTTCATGAGGTAGTCACCTGGAATGCATTTCAATTAACAGGTGTGCCTTGTTAAAAGTTCATTTGTGGAATTTCTTTCCTTCTTAATGTGTTTGAGCCAATCAGTTGTGTTGTGACAAGGTAGGGGTGGTATACAGAAGATAGCCCTATTTGGTAAAAGACCAAGTCCATATCATGGCAAGAACAGCTCAACTAAGCAAAGAGAAATGACAGTCCATCATTACTTGAAGACATGAATTTCAGTCAATCCGGAAAATATCAAGAACTTTGACATTTTCTTCAAGTGCAGTCGCAAAAACCAATGAAGCGCTATGATGAAACTGGCTCTCATGAGGACCACCACAGGAAAGGAAGAACCAGAGTTACCTCTGCTGCCGACGATACGTTCATTAGAGTTACCAGCCTCAGAAATTGCAGCCCAAATAAATGCTTCACAGAGTTAAAGTAACAGACACATCTCAAAATCAACTGTTCAGAGGAGACTGTGTGAATCAGGCACATTAGACATTAGACCGGTGGAAATCTGTCCTTTGGTCTGATGAGTCCAAATTTGAGATTTTTTGGTTCCAACCTCCATGTCTTTGTGAGACGCAGAGTAGGTGACCGGATGATCTCCGCATATGTGGTTCCCACCGAAAAGAATGGGGAAGGAGGTGTGATGGTGTGGGGATGCTTTCCTGGTGACACTGTCTGTGATCTATTTAGAATTCAAGGCACACTTAACTAGCCGGGCTACCACAGCATTCTGTAGCGATACACCATCCCATATGGTTTGTGCTTAGTGGGACTATCATTTCAACAGGACAATGACCCAAACACACCTCCAGGCTTTGTAAGGGCTATTTGACATGAAGGAGAGTGATGGAGCGCTGCATCAGATGTCCTGGCCTGCACAATCACCCAAACTCAACCCAATTGAGATGGTTTGGGATGAGTTGGTCCGCAGAGTGAAGGAAAAACAGCCAACATGAGGGAACTCCTTCAAGACTGTAGGAAAATCATTCCTCATGAAGCTGCCTGAGAGAAGTCCAAGAGTGTGCAAAGCTGTCATCAAGGCAAAGGGTGACTACTTTGAAAAATACAAAATATATTTTGATTTGTTTAACACTTTTTTGGTTACTATGTGATTCGAAATGTGTTATTTCATAGTTTTGATGTCTTCACTATTATTCTACAATGTAGAAAATAGTAAAAAATAAAGAAAACCCCTTGAATGAGTAGGTGTTTCCAAACTTTTGACTGGTACTGTAGATGGCAAGCAAATCAAACAATATTTCGATATAGCCATCTAGTTTATCCCCTGAAAGTTAGCTTGTTAACTAGCCATATTGATGTCATCTGTTATTAGCTAACATTAGCTAGCCAATTTGATGTGATCCATCAATCAAATCTACAATGTCTGTCAGCAGCAATCGTGATTAAACACTCTTTAAAACAATTTTGAAAAGGGAATAATGTTATCTAACTTTGCTAGTTAGACCTTCGTTGAATGGAGAAAAAAGTATATTCGGTATACATACCACTATGTTTTAAGTTTCTACCGGTAGCTTGTAAAGTAAACATTATCAGCTAACAGTACATCGGCAGATGTTCCCTTTTGCCGCTTGACAGACAGCGCCCACGAAGGATGGGAAATTCGTCTAAGTCACTCATACTTGTCAGGTATAGTTAATTTATATTTTATATCACTCAAATATCACTCAAATATCTAACTAATGGTGATATTGTGAGGCTTTCGTCACGTATCTGAAATTACATGATCAATTGATGTTTACTGATCATGAAAGCATGCAGTTACTTGCTGTATAACTCTGATGGTAGAGCTAAATGTGGAGTAATCTGAACTGTGTAGTTCTGACTATACTCTTCAAGGTGATGGTATTAAAACCAAATAGTTATAACATTTAACAACCCCTTAAAAACAGCATGTAGTTGTCAATGGTTTTAGTGGAGCTGGGGGCTCCTTGCCACCCAGCAGGCAAATCGAACACTCTGTACCTTATTGTGAAGTTTTGTTGATAACGACCTATAGAATTCCTTTCACTCAGAACTTGACTATATCACACAGGACCTCCAAGCACATCACTCTTCAGAAATATTAACAAAGAAAGTAGTTCAACTTCCTATTTTGTCACAACAGAAAATGGGACAATGTAATTCCTTAGTAAATGCAGAGGGCTACTAAATGTTCTCTGTAGTAGAAGTTTTCATTCCAACGTCGCTAGAATTTTGTATTTTTATTTATTTTTATTTTTATTTAACCTTTATTTAACTAGGCAAGTTAGTTAAGAACAAGTTGTTATTTACAATGACAGCCTACCAAAAGGAAAAAAAACTCCTACAGGGACTGGGGCTGGGATTAAAAATAAAAACAATTAAAATAAAAAACATAAATATAGGATAAAACACACATCACGACAACAGAGACAACACAACACTACATAAAAAGAGACCTAATACAACAACAT
This sequence comes from Salvelinus sp. IW2-2015, assembly GCF_002910315.2. Taxonomy (NCBI): domain Eukaryota; kingdom Metazoa; phylum Chordata; class Actinopteri; order Salmoniformes; family Salmonidae; genus Salvelinus; species Salvelinus sp. IW2-2015. The sequence goes on from NC_036845.1 coordinate 5,240,907, forward strand.
AGCAAGGCAGCAACACATGACAACACAGCATGGTAGCAACATAACATGGGAGCAGCACAAAACATGGTACAAACATTATTGGGCACAGACAACAGCACAAAGGGCAAGAAAGTAGAGACAACAATACATCACGCAAAGCAGCCACAACTGTCWGTAAGAGTGTCCATGATTGAGTCTTTGAATGAAGAGATTGAGATAAAACTGTCCAGTTTGAGTGTTTGTTGCAGCTCGTTCCAGTCGCTAGCTGCAGCGAACTGAAAAGAGGAGCGACCCAGGGATGTGTGTGCTTTGGGGACCTTTAACAGAATGTGACTGGCAGAACGGGTGTTGTATGTGGAGGATGGGGGCTGCAGTAGATATCTCAGATAGGGGGGAGTGAGGCCTAAGAGGGTTTTATAAATAAGCATCAACCAGTGGGTCCTGCGATGGGCATACAGATATGACCAGTTTACAGAGGGGTATAGAGTGCAGTGATGTGTCCTATAAGGAGCATTGGTGGCAAATATGATAGCCGAATGGTAAACAACATCTAGCCACTCGAGTGCACCCTTACCTGCTGATCTATAAATTATGTCTCTGTAATCTAGCATGGGTAGGATGGTCATCTGAATCAGGGTTGGTTTGGCAGCTGGGGTGAAAGAGGAGCGATTACGATAGAGGAAACCAAGTCTAGATTTAACTTTAGCCTGCAGCTTTGATATGTGCTGAGAGAAGGACAGTGTACTGTCTAGCCCTACTCCCAAGTACTTGTATGAGGTGACTACTTCAAGCTCTAAACCCTCAGATGTACTCATCACACTGGTGGGGAGAGGAGCATTATTCTTACCAAACCATATGACATTTGATTTAGAGGTGTACAGAACAAGGTTACGCTTTGTTGTAGAGCATTTAACACAAAATCCGGGAAGGGGCCAGCTGAGTATAAGACTGTATCATCTGCATATAAATGGATGAGAGAGCTTCCACTGCCTGAGCTATGTTGTTGATGTAAATTGATAAGACCGTGGGGCCTAGGATTGAGCCTTGGGGTACTCCCTTGGTGACAGGCAGTGGCTGAGACAGCAGATTTTCTGACTTAATACACTACACTCTTTGAGAGAGGTAGTTAGCAAACCAGGCCAAAGACCCTTCAGAGACACCAATATTCCTTAGCCGGCCCACAAGAATGGAATGGTCTACCGTGTCAAAAGCTTTGGCCAAGACAATAAAAATAGCAGGACAACATTGCTTAGTATCAAGGGCAATGGTGGCTTCATTGAGGACCTTTAAGGTTGCAGTGACACATCCATAACCTGAGCGGAATCCAGATTGCATACCAGAGAGAATACTATAGACATCAAGAAAGCAAGTAGAAGGAATGAGCAGACTACCAACAAACTGAAGTTAAACTCCCAATGGTTAACCATAGATTTGAATGACCTGCTCATACTATTATGTTGATATTTCATGTAGGATGGCCATCCCACACAAACACAAACACACACACACACACACACACATACATTGTTTGTTATTGTATTGTAACTTTATGAGTCTAGGACACAGAAACCCTCTTCTTCTATCTAATTAATACATGGCAGATAGACCTCCAGCCCTGTGAGTAACTTTATCCAGGACATACTCCCCACTGATGTTACCTAGCATTCCATCAGTAAGTGATGGATTGTAATGTATCTATTAACCATGCAAAAAGACAAAAAAGAGGGTAAGGCTTGCCTGGCCACTCATTCCTGTCCTCAACTCAATTTTGTAAAACACAAAGCCGAGTAGACCCTCTCCAAAACATAACATGTGAGGCATTATACTTGATTAATCAAGTATTACTTTTGAATTATTTAAGGAGAATCCTGACCAAACTCTCTATTTCTCTCTCTCTCTTTCTCTTTTTCTCTCTCTCTAAAGCTCTCTCTCTCTCCTTTTCTCTGTCTCTCTCTCTTTGCAGATAGTGGACAGGATCAGAAAGAGGAGGCTGGTTAAAGAAGGGAAGGATAAGTGATCATGGGGAACAAAAGTTTGCAGAGGAACAGTAGAAGAGTGTGAGTGAACCATATAATTTGTCTCTGATAAGAGTGGTATAAGTCAGTCATCTTTTGTAAATTAAACATCAAGTATTTGTCTTTAAACACATACTTCGATTATTTTATAATACAAATATGGTTGATTGCAACCTGAACTATGATGTTCAAAATGACCATCATGGCTGCAAGGACATGTTCAAGTGCTGTCATAAGATGTAATAATATTTACCTGAACCAATCATCTGCCATCATGCAACAGATCACAGGATCATTTCTTCCTTCTGTTAGTTTGAGAAACACTTGAACTTGTGACATATCATTGATTTTCAGGTCACCAACAGGAAATGACATCAGGAGATGGAGAGCAGGTGTGGACAAGTAAATCAATCAGTACACCAAACCAAACAAATGATATAGTTTAGCTAAGCACCATCATTAATCAACTCTAATGATGGTACGCTCTCTCCATCGCTCTGTCTCTCTCACTCGCTCTCTCTCTCTCTCTCTTTCTCTCTCTTTCTCCCCCCACCTCTCGCTCTTCTTCTCTCTCTCTCTCTCTCTCTGACAGCAGAGATCTCCCTCTCTCTAATAGGGCTGGGGGCAGGAACAGACAGACAGGCTGGGCAGGCCTATTGAAGCCTCCAACAGGAGACCTATCCTCCTGCCATGGCATGGTTCTCTGAATCCTCTGTCTCAGTTTGGCTGTCTTCTATGTGTCATCAGTACACATGGAGAGGAGGGGAGGTGGTATGAGCTAAATGGTTAACAGGTAGGATGATGGTGAGCCTGGTGCATAATGAGAATAGAAGACATGACCATGTTTAATATGCACTGACACACACTGGCAAATACACACGCGTACATGAATACAGTACACACACATACACACGCACACACAGATTGGCTAACACACACACACAAACACACCAAAACCTCACGACTGCTGAACCAAACATAACAGTGCATCTTCCACCAGTATCCTCTCCATGCTCTGATGCACCATCTTTGCTCACTTTATTTGAGTTGTTATGAGGCACGCTGAGCCAACATGTCATGGCAGAAAAACAAAGAACCAAGAAATGAAAATGCTGAAGAAATGGAACATGCTGACTTTTGAGGAAGAAACACTTGCTTTCCACACGGCACAAGCTCCTACCAGGCAATATCCAGCCTTATTGGTGAGGCATAGAAAAGAGGAAAAGGTTAAAATTACAGGAAATCTGTTTTGATAGAATACTTATTCCAAAAGAAAGATAAACTAGCCTCCCTGATGGCAATTGACAAGCCTTTTTGTTAAAACTGCGGTGGATTTTTAAAACAGAGCTCAGTGGAAACTCGGTAGCAATTTTGTCCGACAGGGTGGAGAAGATGAGGAGGAAAAGACTCAGCTGCTGCCAGCTTATTTCTCAGCATCTCTAAACCCAACAAAAGGATACATCCAATCTTACACGAGGCAAACACGGCCATTCTGTTATCGTTAGAAACACACTGACATTTGCAGTCCATAGGATGGCTTCCATTGGACAATAGAAACACACAACGACCACTTGAATCTTAAGTCATCCTTGAATACCAATACCCTCAATGAACCTCGGGCGGGCTTTTGAAGCCAAGATGGTGAATGAAGCGATTACATGTTCTTTCTCTCAGCCTCAAGATGAAAAAGAGAGTAATTTCATATTAGAGATTATCATCATGTGTAGGGATAAAAGCCTGATATTCTTTTGGTGAGAGTCTTTTTGAAAGAGGAAAATAGAGAGAGAGAGAGAGAGGGAAAGAAAGAGAGAGAGCAAAGTCCAACCCTCCCTTTTGAAGAGACATGAAGTACTTCAAAATAAACTTTATTTTCTAATTTTGCTGGGGTTGTAACGCATCAGTACATCAACGACGTTGAGCTACTATTAGAACAAAGGCACGATCTAGAACCTAAGAGGGTTTTCCGGCTGTTCCCATAGGAGAACCTTGTGAAGAATCTTTTTGGTTCCAGGTAGAATACTTTTGGTTGTAGGTAGAACCCTTTTGAGTTATATGTAGAACCCTTTCCACAGAGGTGTTGTCACGAATCCCGCTTCCTGAGTCTGTTTTTGCCTGTGTTCTGTCCTGGAGTGTTTTTTCCGGTGTCCTGGAACGCACCCTGTCTGGTTGCCGGGCGACGTAGCTAGTTGGAGGATCTCTGAGTACCCGCACCTGTATCCCATCAGCTATCTGCACACCTGGTCCTGATCATCACCCCTCCACTTCATAAGCGCTGACCTGACATCCATTCCCTGCCGGATCGTTAGCCATGAACAGTATGTTGTGCCAGCGTATCAGCCTCCAGTTTGATAGAGTTTGTTTTGTTGTTTTGTACGTCTTGCTTGCCTTGAACTTACCTCCGTTTTTTCTGTCTACAGTCATTCACCCGGAACACTCATCCCATCCCTACCTGGTCGTCGGTGACTTCAGTTACTTCCTTGGATCTGCTTACTCAATTCCATCAACTCACCTCCGCTGCCCGCTCCGCTACTTGGATTTTTCTATCACTACATTTAAACTTGTAAATAAATACTCACCTTCGTCTTACTCTCCTTGTCCTGGTCTGCTTCTGGGTTCTACTTTAGAGAACCGTGATAGGTGTAGGGCACAATTAGTTCTACTGTTAATTCAATCACAATGGGCGGGTCTCTTTCTCTCTCACACACACACACACACACACACAAGATCCAGACCTTATTATATCAGCCATTTTCTAATAAAAACTAGCTGGAGGAGAAATCAACTTGAAGAAGTCTGGGGCGTCTGCCAGCATTGTAGGATTTTGCATTTCCTGATCGTGATGACCATAATGCCATGTAGTGATGGTAGGTAGAGGTGTTTCTGGAAATCAAAGGTCTGTGTGTGCCTGTTTGCCCGAGATAGCAGAGAGGAGCTGAAAACCCATCTCACTACTATCTCTGCCTAAGACACACACACACACACACACACACACACATACACATACACATACACATACACACATAGAGGATGTGCTTGTTGGTAGGCAGTATATGGAAGCCTGCCTGCCCTGGACTTACAGAGAGATTGGGCGGAACTGGGAAGATAAAAACACACCAGGGCAGGAGACGGAGGAAAAGGGGAAATATAGAGGGAAGGGGGAAACGAGGGAGGAGATGTGTGTTCTGTGTGATAAGAGCAGGGAGGTCTGTAAAGGTTTTTAATTGACCTGTGTGAGGCCAAAAGCATGAAGAGTGGGGTTAGGGCTGGACAAAGGCAGGGGGGACTCGGGTAACGTGCTTTAGAATGATGGAGGCAGCGGAGGGAAAATGTTATATGGTCTACATGATAGATGCAGGAAGTGTTGTGAGATATGAAATAACAATTTCTGGTGATTTCTGTGCAGAAATGGTAAATGTAGGAGTATGGAAGAGGGCAAGGAAAGAGCCTAGCTAGTAATGCTGGAATATTAATGAATAATTTTGTCAAAATCCAGGGCCTCCCGGGTGGCGCAGTGGTCTAGGGCACTGCATTGCAGCGCTAGCTGTGCCACCAGAGACTCTGGGTTCGCGCCCAGGCTCTGTCGCAGCCGGCCACGACCGGGAGGTCCGTGGGGCGACACACAATTGGCCTAGAGTGGTTTGGCCGGCAGGGATATCCTTGTCTCACCCGGGAACTCATTACATGGTTTTTCTTTATTTTTACTATTTTCTACATTGTAGAATACTAGTGAAGACATCAAAACTATGAAATAGCACAAATGGAATCATGTAGTAACCAGAATATATTTGAGATTTGAGATTCCTCAAAGTAGCCCCCCTTTGCCTTGATGACAGCTTTACACACTCTTGGCATTCTCTCAACCAGCTTCAGAGTTAAAGCTTTACACACTCTTGGCATTCTCTCAATAAATGCTTCAGAGTTAAAGTAACAGACACATCTCAACATCAACTGTTCAGAGGAGACTGCGTGAATCAGGCTTTTGTGATCTTCTGGTTTTCATGGTTTTCTGCAAAGTAACCACTACTAAAGGACACCAATAATAAGAAGAGACTTGCTTGGGCCAAGAAACACGAGCAATGGACATTAGAGCGGTGGAAATCTGTCCTTTGGTCTGATTGATGAGTCAAAATTAGAGATTTTTGGTTCCAACCGCCGTGTCTTTGTGAGACACAGAGTAGGTGAACGGATGATCTCTGCAGGTGTGGTTCCCACCGTGAAGCACGGAGGAGGTGGTGTGATGGTGCTTTGCTGGTGACACTGTCAGTGATTTATTTAGAATTCAAGGCACACTTAACCGACATGGCTACCACAGCATTCTGCAGCGATACGCCATCCCATCCGGTTTGCGCTTAGTGGGACTGTCATTTGTTTTTAAACAGGACAATGACCCAACACACCTCCATGCTGTGTAAGGGCTATTTGACCAAGAAGGAAAGTGATGGAGTGCTGCATCAGATGTCCTGGCCTCTACAATCACCCGAACTTAACCCAATTGAGATGCTTTGGAATGAGTTGGACCGCAGAGTGAAGGAAAAGCAGGCAACAAGTGCTCAGCATGTGTGGGAACTCTTTAAAGATCATTGGGAAAGCATTCCAGGTGAAGCTGGTTGAGAGAATGTTAAGAGTGTGCAAAGCTGTCATCAAAGCAGAGGGTGGCTACTTTGAGGAATCTAAAATGTAAAATAGATTTTGGTTATTACATTTGGTTACTACACTTTTTTGGTTACTACATGAATCCATGTGTGTTATTTCAAAGTTTTGATGTCTTCACTATTATTCTACAATGTAGAAAATAGTAGAAAATAAAGAAAAACCCTTGAATGAGTAGGTGTGTCCAAACTTTTGACTGTTACTGTATAATTAATTAAGTCCAAAAATATATGTAGCAACTAAGGATTGCCCCTTTCAATGGATCGCGTTCAAATGGCTACATAAAATTGATGTATAAACTAAGAATTGCCCCTGTAACAGGCAGTGACCTTCATACAGCAGAACTATGACCTTCAACTGCTGTATGAAGGTCACTGCCTGTTAAAGCACTTACATTACATATAAAACAAAAGCAAAAAAGTACATCATATGACATTATTACACCACCACATATCAACAATACAAAATGTACAATTCAAAATGTATAATACCACCATACAACCAGTGGCGACCCGTCATGTTTTGAGCCCCACATTTTTAGCAAAAATAATTGTGTGGGGGAGGTTTGCCTGTTTTGCATGTTATTTTGGCATTAATGCGTGTCACATATCAATTTACAAACAATTTCAAACTTATATATTTATTTTATTTTTTATGTCACCTTTATTTAACCAGGTAGGCAAGTTGAGAACAATTGCAATTGCGACCTGGCCAAGATAAAGCAAAGCACTTAGACACATACAGCAACACATGGAGTAAAACAAACATACAGTCAATAATACAGTAGAAAAATAAGTCGATATACAATGTGAGCAAAGTAGGTGAGATAAGGGAGGTAAAGGCAAAAATATATATATATCTACACAATTGAGTTAATAAGCCGCATACAAACATGGTCTCATTTTTGCTTTCTTGAGTATGGCAGCTCCAAAATGCAGGTGTTTCAGCAGGTGGGGCAGCCAGCGTAAAATACGCAGCGTAGGCATTGGTAATGTTCTTTAGATGCGCCATGATTGGCTCAGTGTTCTGTCACTCATGGGTACTCTACGTTACTGCCAAATCTAAGGGTAGAGCTAAAAAAGTCAAGCCCCTTGGGTGCTGCCATAGAGTTACATTAGAAGTGCCCATCCAAGAAGGCTCAAGGTCAGTGGCCGCAGATAAAATGACGTCAAATCACGTTATATCTACAGTAACTTTGATTGGACTGATCATGTTAACGCCATACTTTCAAAATCTTATCTAGCAGTCATCATCATGGATCAAGTCGACAATCTACGGGCAAATAATTTTTAATCATTGTCATATGAAGAAAAATTATGGAAACATTATATAACAAGTTGGAAATCACAAATTCAACAATGAGTGTTTTGGAAGGAATCAGTGGCTAACTGCAAGCATTGCAAAGCAATCAGTAGCCTGGTATTCAGTGGATTGTGTGTGTGGTCCCAATTCTGGGTTTAAGGGTTTATTTTCCAAGCTTAAAATGATAAACATTCAACATTGGGCATGCTGTTGCGCTCAAAACAACTGTTAACTCGGAACTGGGAAATCTGACTTCAATGAGTTCAAGACAACTGGGAACTCGGGGAAAAAACAAGCTCCGACTGGGTAATTCATTTTGAACGGTTGTACATCCAACTCGGAAATGTAAGTCGGGAACTCGGGCTTCTTTCTAGAGCTACGACCTGAAGATCACTGACGTCATCATGATTCGACCTTGTTTATTTCCGAGTTCCTGGTTATCTTGAAAGCACCATAAATCCAGAGAATGCTAGACTTTGATTACAAAGTTTGATGACAAAATTTGCCCACAAAGGACTGCCACGCCACCTTCCTGTTCAAGTGAGCACAGCACAACAAGGTGAGTCCAAAAATGTCTTGTACGCTGCTGCATAAATGATGTAATATGCCAGGAATATATTTATACTATAGCTCAGAAAGTAATACTAAGTGTATGTTGTGTAGTAAACTGTTAGTAGCCCATGTTGTGTCTTTGGCATCATTAAACTGAAGACTGTTATTTTATGAAATCAATTCTCTGTAATTAGTATTATGTGATTAAACTAATCAGGTAAATGTAATTAACTAGGAAGTCGGGGCACCAAGGAAAATATTCAGATTACAAAGTTATAATTTTCCTAATATAACTCTTCATATATTTTAATATCTGATCAATTAATCTTCTAATTAATGAATTATTCTTTACCTCACGTTAGTCTCATTCCAAACATCGTAAATTGTTGGTTATCTGCACGAACCCAGTCTTCACTATGAATCATCCATACATCAATTGTCTCAATCATTTATTTATTAACTAACTAAATAATCACAGAAATGCATAAACAAACAACAAAGTAGATATGGTTACAAGGAAATGATAGGGGATGTGCCCTAGTGGGCTAAACCGGTATCAAGGCGTGGTACTAAAAGGGACTGAGAAGGGCGCGAAAGACAAAAGACACTACACAGTTGAGAATTCTAACAATTGAAATGCTAATCCTTTGCACATGGACACTCACTCATTCGGGAATAATTGAAATCAATATATATATTCATGCTCAGTGTGTCGTCGTGATCTCTGTTGGAATCGTCCTTTTCTGTTGGAGAGTTCATCCAAGATTCTCTCTGCCTCCCTGGAGTCCATGGTTAGAATGAATACTTCAGAGTAACATTCAGAAATGTTCTTATAGAATAGTGGTTTCGGCGGTTGTCGGTCCTCGCATTCACAGGTACATAATTTCTAGCTGCAGACTAGTAATTAGTGTCGAAGAGTAGCTCTTAATCTGTCGGGTCGATAGTCTCAGAGTTTAACCACGTGGTATCGTTAAAAGATTCAGCAACCATTACAACCTTAGCTCCCTCAATGGTCGAGGTACACATGGTCTCTACTCAAACCTTAGCTCCCTCTGTGATCGGGGTACTGGTCTACTGGGAAATTCCCAAGGTGGGGGTTATATCCAGAACTGAAGGAAAGGGCTGTCCCATGATGCCAGATCAATGTCTTTGCTCATGGGCGGGCCTATGACTTAGTTAAACTCCAAAGGGAATTGGAGTTTCCTTCATTAAACAGTTTAAAATCACATTACATAATTTCATAAATAGTTGAATCTTTACTCATTAATTTTATACAACAATTAGATGCAAGCCTCACAACTGAGACTCTTGTATAAACAGAGTTCTGGTAATGTGGCTGTATTGTCTCTCATGAGTTTCACAAACATTAAACGAAATGGACCGGTTGTAGTTGGATTCTCCCCCGACCGTGTACACATTCTCCAAAACATGGACATTGTTCAGTTCTCAAGTTCTATGATGTGAAAGAAGTTCCTTTGTTCTCCTGTGAAAATCTTTCTCTCTATACTGCATGGCCATGAGGAGGGAGACTCCTCTAGGAATTTATGACCTGCGATAACAGAGCCTGGGTGTAGGGGGAAGAGAGAGGTGGTGAGAGAGAGAGAGAGAGATGTATTATACATGTATACATGTACATGTATTAGTCTGTGGCGACCTAAATGCCAGAACTGGACAAGAACCTGACACCCTCAGCACACAGGGGGACAAACACCTGCCTGCAGGTGACAGCATTCCCTCCCCCATATGCCCCCCTAGGCACAACTATGACAACATAACCAACAAAAACGGGTCACAACTCTGGGTATGTACATAGTCAATGGTAGGCTTCGAGGGGACTCCTATGGTAGGTTCACCTATAGCTCATCTCTTGGCAGTAGCACTGTAGACTACTTTATCACTGACCTCAACCCAGAGTCTCTCAGAGCGTTCACAGTCAGCCCACTGACACCCCTATCAGACCACAGCAAAATCACAGTCTACTTGAACAGAGCAATACTCAATCATGAGGCATCAAAGCCAAAGGAACTGAGTAACATTAAGAAATGCTATAGATGGAAGGAATGCAGTTTGGAAACCTACCAAAAAACAATTAGGCAACAGCAAATCAATCCCTTTTAGACAACTTCCTGGGTAAAATGTTCCACTGCAATAGTGAAGGTGTAAACTTGGCAGTAGAAAATCTTAACAGTATATTTGACCTCTCAGCTTCCCTATCAATCTCTAAAATCTCAAATAGAAAACCGAAGAAAATGAAACAATGACAAATGGTTTGATAAAAGAATGCAAAAATCTAAGAAATAAATTGAGAACCCTGTCCAACCAAAAACATAGAGACCCGGAAAACCTGAGTCTACGCCTTCACTATGGTGAATCACTAAAACAATACAGAAATACACTACGGAAAAAGAAGGAACAGCACGTCAGAAATCAGCTCAATGTAATTGAAGACTCCATAGACTCTAACCAATTCTGGGAAAATTGGAAAACACTAAACAAACACAACACGAAGAATTATCTATCAAAAATGGAGATGTATGGGTAAACCACTTCTCCAATCTTTTTGGCTCTATAACAAAGAATAAAGAGCAAAAACATATACATGATCAAATACAAATCCTAGAATCAACTATTAAAGACTACCAGAACCCACTGGATTCTCCAATATCCTTGAATGAGTTACAGGACAAAATAAAAACCCTCCACCCAAAAAGGCCTGTGGTGTTGATGGTATCCTTAATGAAATGATCAAATATACAGACAACAAATTCCAATTGGCTATACTAAAACTCTTTAACATCGTCCTTAGCTCTGGCATCTTCCCCAATATTTGGAACCAAGGACTGATCACCCCAATCCACAAAAGTGGAGACAAATTTGACCCCAATAACTACCGTGGAATATGCGTCAACAGTAACCTTGGGAAAATCCTGTGCATTATCATTAACAGCAGACTCGTACATTTCCTCAATGAAAACAATGTACTGAGCAAATGTCAAATTGGCTTTTTACCAAATTACCGTACAACAGACCATGTATTCACCCTACACACCCTAATTGACAACCAAACAAACCAAAACAAGGCAAAGTCTTCTCATGCTTTGTTGATTTCAAAAAAGCCTTCGACTCAATTTGGCATGAGGGTCTGCTATACAAATTGATGGAAAGTGGTGTTGGGGGTAAAACATACGACATTATAAAATCCATGTACACAAACAACAAGTGTGCGGTTAAAATTGGCAAAAAAACACACACATTTCTTCACACAGGGTCGTGGGGTGAGACAGGGATGCAGCTTAAGCCCCACCCTCTTCAACATATATATCAACGAATTGGCGGCGGGCACTAGAACAGTCTGCAGCACCCGGTCTCAACCCTACTAGAATCCGAAGTCAAATGTCTACTGTTTTGCTGATGATCTGGTGCTTCTGTCACAACCAAGGAGGGCCTACAGCAGCACCTAGATCTTCTGCACAGATTCTGTCAGACCTGGGCCCTGACAGTAAATCTCAGTAAGACCAAAATAATGGTGTTCCAAAAAAGGTCCAGTCACCAGGACCACAAATTCCATCTAGACACCGTTGCCCTAGAGCACACAAAAAACTATACATACCTCGGCCTAACATCAGCACCAGAGGTAACTTCCACAAAGCTGTGAACGATCTGAGAGACAAGGCAAGAAGGGCCTTCTATGCATCAAAAGGAACATAAATTTCAACATACCAATTAGGATCTGGCTAAAAATACTTGAATCAGTCATAGAGCCCATTGCCCTTTATGGTTGTGAGGTCTGGGGTCCGCTCACCAACCAAGATTTCACAAAATGGGACAAACACCAAATTGAGACTCTGCATGCAGAATTCTGCAAAAATATCCTCCGTGTACAACGTAGAACACCAAATAATGCATGCAGAGCAGAATTAGGCCGATACTCACTAATTATCAAAATCCAGAAAAGAGCCGTTAAATTCTACAACCACCTAAAAGGAAGCGATTCCCAAACCTTCCATAACAAAGCCATCACCTACAGAGAGATGAACCTGGAGAAGAGTCCCCTAAGCAAGCTGTCCTAGGGCTCTGTTCACAAACACAAACACACCCCACAGAGCCCCAGGACAACAGCACAATTAGACCAACCAAATCATGAGAAACAAAAAGATAATTACTTGACACATTGGAAAGAATTAACAAAAAAACAGAGCAAACTAGAATGCTATATTGGCCCTAAACAGAGAGTACACAGTGGCAGAATACCTGACACTGTGACTGACCGAAACTTAAGGAAAGCTTTGACTATGTAACGACTCAGTGAGCATAGCCTTGCTATTGAGAAAGGCCGCCGTAGGCAGACATGGCTCTCAAGAGAGACAGGCTATGTGCACACTGCCCACAAAATGAGGTGGACTTCCTAACCTCCTGCCAAGTTATGACCATATTAGAGAGACATATTTCCCTCAGATTACACAGATCCACAAAGAATTTGAAACCAAATCCACTTTTGATAAACTCCCATATCTACTGGGAGAAATTCCACAGTGTGCCATCACAGCAGCAAGATTTGTGACCTGTTGCACAAGAAAAGGGCAACCAGTGAAGAACAAACACCATTGTAAATACAACCCATATTTATGCTTATTATTTTAACTTGTGTGCTTTAACCATTTGTACATTGTTACAACACTGTATATATATAATATAACATTTGTAATGTCTTTATTGTTTTGAAACTTCTGTATGTGTAATGTTTAACTGTTAATTTGTATTGTTTATTTCACTTTTGTATAATATCTACCTCACTTGCTTTGGCAATGTTAACACATGTTTCCCATGCCAATAAAGCCCCTTGAATGATTGAATTGAATTGGAGAAATGGGAGAGAGAGAGAGAGAGAGAGAGAGAGAGAGAGAGAGAGAGAGAGAGAGGAGAGAGGAGAGGAGAGAGAGAGAGAGAGAGAGAGAGAGAGGGGGGGGGGTGCTCACCCATGTGCCTCACCCTTATATTTTGGTCTATTTTCCACTCTTAATGTCGCTTACTGTTATGACTTGGTGGTGTACATGTAGCCTAGAACTTTTTTTTATATATTTTTTTTATATAATCATCAAATATTGTGAGCGCTTTCATTGTCTGCTTATATACCCCCTTCATTTATCCTACGGTTCTGACTTGGTGTACAGGGAGAACGCTAAGAACGGCCCATGTTCTGAATTATGTCGCTGTACATTTCAAAAGTTCTGAAAAAAATGGTTATATTGACTTTGTCCATCCTTGCTCGCTCATTAATGTCTTAATCTAAATTACGGCTTGCCTCTTATCCGCTTTTCTTCCCCTTATGCCATAGTTTGTACATCTCAATTGTCAGAAAAAAACAGATTTGTTTAAGCTAGTCAGCCATATCAGTTATGATTTTTTTAAAGGCAGTAAATGAGGCTGAATTAACTGTTTCGCTGCCAGACAAGGCTCCACTGATAGTCAGGTGTAGCAGTGGTAAGGTGTTGGGACTGCTGTTGGGACTCTGCGGTTAGGACAGCTTTATGTAGGCCCTAGCAGTTTGTGGGCACAGTTTGTCACCGTTATAGTGCAATTAATGTATTGTTTAGTGTTGTGTTGTGTTGGGTTGTGTAGCGGCTTTGCTTGCATGCATCCTCAACATTTCATTTTTTTTGCCCGACCAAGATTTACATGCTAAAATCACCACTGCATACAACAATATTGCAATGTATGTGTATGCGTGTGTGTCTCTTCGCAGTCCCCGCTTTTCCATAAGGTGTATTTTTGGTTCACATGTGAAAAACAATCACGGGCCTCATGTGTGGCACGATGGTCTAAGGCACTGCATCGCAATGCTAGCTGTGCCATTAGAGATTCTGTGTTCGAGTCCAGGCTCTGTTGCGACCGGGCGCGACCGGGAGACCCATGGGGCGGCGTACAATTGGCCCAGCGTCATCCGGGTTAGGGGAGGGTTTGGCTGGCAGGGATATCTTTGTCCCATTGCACACTAGCGACTCCTGTGGCGGGCCGGACGCAGTGCATGCTGACACGGTAGTCAGGTGCACGGTGTTTCCTCCAAGACATTGGTGCGGCTGGCTTCCGGTTTAAGTGGGCATTGTGTCAAGAAGCAATGTGGCTTGGTTGGGTTGTGTTTCGGGGGACACACATCTGTCGACCTTCGAAAAAGGGGTAAAAAAATAAAAAATTATAATAAGATAAATAATATAATAAAAAAATTAAACAATTACATGCAAAAATTGAATTTGCAGTTTCACATATGAACAAATTTGGAAAAACTGCAATTCACATGTGAGGAAAAAACATGTAATTTTCCTCAAATGTGAAAAGGTGGTGTTGACATGTTAACATGTGAAACTGCAGATTTGAAGGGTATGTCTCATTTCCAGAGCCTGGATCCTCTGGTCACCTGCTGGCTAGAGAGCGGTCGGGTCAGAGATCTAAAAGGGTCTTCACGTGAGGAGATAATACCCCCTCTAATTGGGTGTTGTGTTGGGAGCGGGCTCTGGCTCCATCTCCGTCTGCACTCCCTCTCCCTTCTGTGGCCTCCCTCACACGACTGTTCCTCAGCCAGCTCCCACAGATTATTATGGATGACAGATGCCGCCATCTTTTGGGAGAGCGAAGGATTATCTTGTTCTGGCAGGCGGAGTGTGGAAAGACATGTTGGAGAGAGAGGGGGGGTTTGAAACAGCGGTGGAGAACAAATGAATAGGTTCTGAAAGGATTACACAGTCATACACACATACACAGACACCCCACAGAACATTCCTCATCAACAGTGTGTGTGTGTGTGTGTGTGTGTGTGTGTGTGTGTGTGTGTGTGTGTGTGTGTGTGGTGTGTGTGTGTGTGTGTGTGTGTGTGTGTGTGTGTGTGTGTGTGTGTGTGTGTGTGTGTGTGTGTGTGTGTGTGTGTGTGTGTGTGTGTGTGTGTGTGTGTGTGTGTGTGTGTGTGCTGTGTGTGCTGTGTGTGCGTCTGTGCGTGCGTGCGTGTGTGTGTGCACCATATACAACTTATCTCCAGATAAGATCCTGGAGAACCAAGAATAGCTGGGAAATAGCCCTCAGAACATAGCTGGCATGACATTCCCATTATCATATAGCCACAGAAACAAATGAAGTAGAGATGTATATATCAGGGTGAATGGGGTGGAATGATGCACACTGATCATGTCTCTAATGGCCGATGCGTTGGCCAGGCCAGCAACAGTAAGTGGATTTCTACTGTGGTCTACTGTTTGTTTATTGCAGTGGCTGTTGTTTCTGGATGCACTCCATAGAGGATACAAATTGCATTATCCACGGCGGTGCAGGCTGGTAATGGCAGGGTGAATGATGGCCGCCTATTTTCCTTCTGACAAGAAGGTCGACAGAGGAGCTCTATACAATTACAAACAAGTTCCTGTTCAATCACTGCAGGTCTGTAGGGGGTACGCTATGCAACCACATCATGGGAGTTGTAGTTTTTGTGGAGTAGAGGGTTGCAAGGGTACAGGTTCAAGTACCAGTTCAAGTCTATACACTGTGCCAGTAATCTTTTGCTTTAAGGCATACGAACCTGGATAAAAGTTTTTAGGAGGCTGGTTTGCTTGTATCGTAGACCTCGGCAATGCGGTCCATTAGAACGAGTTACCTTTATTTGCTATTCACATACATACTACTACTGTATGTTATTATCAAATTTGCCAACCTTCATGTTACTACTGTCAGTGATCTACACAGCTATTTTAGGTTTAAGACTATAACTCTACGATGATAACCTAGATTCATCGCCTCTGCTACAGAGAGACAGCAGGGAACTACTAACCACACAGTACTGTCCTCTCCTGCTAACAGCTACCCACACTAACCACATAACCTCACTATGGAAACCACTGTCTAACCAACACCTGGAGGTAAAGAGCAGGGGGAAATTATCATTTTACAGAAATCTATTGACTTATTGAGTTCATAATCTCTCATGGCACAGAGAGTGGGGAGACTGGGGAGAGAGAGAGGGAGGAGACGGGAGATGCAGCGGCTCATTGCAGCTTTCTGAGTCAAGCTTTAATGAAGTCATTTATCTCTGATCTACGGAAGCTCCCCCCTGCCTCAGACACACCCCTCACCCCCCTCCTACCCCCTAATCACTGTATGAGTCAGTCCGGGCCAAGGGAGGGCAGGCCACAACAGAAATGCTCATCAACCAAATGACCCTCCTCAGTTTCCATAGACTTTCACCATCTCTGTTGGCAGGAACACAACAACACATCAAGATGCTTTGTGTACACAGCATGTAACCCATGTAAGAACAGCCCACAACTTATTATTTAACCTGTTTGGCATATTGGGATCTTCAAATGTTAATGTAAGAAGAAATGTTTTTCTTAATGTTTTACTGGATCTTGCAATCAATAAGATGAATTTATACTAGGATGCCACATTTACAAATACAACTAATGCAGACGTAATTGTTGGAGGTTTCTTTGCAATATCTTATAATACATAAAAAGCAATAAACAAGGTGATTGTCTAGTTAAAATTATGAAATATGCATTATGAATTCAGCCTATTGAGTGAAAAGAGGAGTTTCATTCTAGTGTCAAACGTCCATGTTTGCACTATGCTGGGGCTAGGATATGAATCAAATCCACCACCAGATATTAATATGGGTTACCTCACTTTTATTAATAACACATTCTCTGTTCTCATTCTATGTAGAAGGGCCTTGCTCGTTGTACTCTGTCCAAGAGGCTTTTGTGCGATAAAGAAAAGGATGACTTTGGTAAATCTCACTCACATATCTTGTAAACCTCTGGCACCCAGTGTATCCTCCAACCATGAATAATGCATGTCCCTCTGAGCTCCCCGCCTTGTTCGCATATGACCTATAGCTAAAACTAATTTTTCAGATTTAAGCTAAATAAATAATCAAACATTATAAATGGTAACCCGAGGCAGCGGGGGGATCGACTAGCGAGTGTTGCATTTATCAGCCTATAAGAAACAGTGTGAACGAAAGTTATTTTGATTAGTACTCTCTCTCTCTCTCATTGGGCTGAATTAAAACAGTAATGTGTGGGCTGTTGTCTGCACAGTCATTTAAAATGAAATTATTCTCTGTGCCTTATGGCTGGATGAAGGGAGAGCTACTATGGTATTTAAGAGAAGCCTACGGCTCTGGGATTAACTCAGTCGAATGCAGCAGGGGCTTCATTCATAACTACAACTACTACTGTGGGATGCTGCTGATTCACCGTGCACAGAAAATAGAGAAGTACAGAAATACAGCAATACAGAAATACAGCAAGTATAGACCATAGTGTGTTCCCTACAGGTTATAGAAAAGAGCAGAATCTCTGAACTATCCTTTCAGACCCCTGACCTACATCAGGTTAAAGAAAATGTGCTCTTTTAGTATTTGTCCAGAAATACAGCGATAAAGCGATACAAAAATACAGACATACTGTTACATCCGTCGTTAAATGAAGACCAAGGTGCAGCGTGGTAGGCGTACATTTTCTTTATTAAAATGTTCCACCAAAAAAACAATAAACAACTCAACAAACGAAAAGCTTAGGAGTGCAACCCATGCAACAAACAAAGACAAGATACCACAACAGAAGGTGGGAAAAAGGGCTGCCTAAGTATGATCCCCAATCAGAGACAACYATAGACAGCTGCCTCTGATTGGGAACCATACTCGGCCAACAAAGAAATATAAACATAGATTTTCCACCCTAGTCACACCCTGACCTATCAAATAGAGAATTTAAAGGATCTCTAAGGTCAGGGCGTGACACATACAAGAATACAGAACTACAGAGATTAGGCTTGGGCAGTATACCGTATATACCGTATATAGGGGTATTTGGAAATAGCCACGGGATAGATTTTCAGTACCGTCAATATCGTTGAAACTATTTTTTCAAAATGTGTGCCATACGTTAGGAGATAAAGAAGATTGCGTTCTTCATTTCACCTGTACCATCATTTTTCATTATGAATCTTACCTGTAGACTCCAGTCACGCGGTGTTTGTTTACAAGCACACAACGACGAGAGACCAAAGCCTTGTGAGTCACTCATGCAGCACTTGTGCAGTACGCGCCAGGTGATCTAGTTACAGTATGGAATTCATAACTACACTGAACAAAAATATAAATGCAAAGTGTTGGTGCCATGTTTCTTGAGCTGAAATAAAAGATCCCAGAAATGTTACATACTGTCACGCCCTGATCTGTTTCTCCTGTGATTGTCTCCTCCCCTCCAGGTGTTTTTCCCCCCCCCCAGTGTATTTCTCCCTGTGTTTCCTGTCTCTCTGTGCTAGTTCGTCTTGTATGTTAGTCAAGTCAACCAGCGTGTTTTTCACGTACACATTTTGCTATTCTCTTTTTGACAGTCTTCCCGGTTTTGACCCCTGCTTGACTCTGGACTACTTTCCCTCCTGCCTGATCATCCTGCCTGCCCTGACCTTGATTCTGCCTGCCCTTCGGTACCTGTTGGACTGGTTTTGACCCTTTAGCCTGTCCACGACCATTCTCTTGCCTTACTCCAACCATCTGCCTCCTGTGTCTGCATCTGGGTCTCACCTTGTGTCATGATAGTGCGAACTGGCCATGACAGACCCAGCCGACTTGGTCCAGCTCCGCCACACTGTCTCCCTGCAGGGAGCCACTATTGGGAGACATCAGGAGTTGCTACAGGTTCCTTTTGGAAGGGCTCAGTTCCTTGACGGAACGCCACAACCATGGGTTAAAGGCTATTATGGAGCACATCAGGGAGTTGTAAGTTTGTACTGCCTATCCCGACTCCCCGTGAACCCCGCTTACCTCCTCCAGAGCGATATTCGTGGAATCCTGGTACCTGCGGGGGTTTTCTTTCTCAGTGCTCACTTATTTTTGAGCTACAGCCATCAACGATCAGTCTGAAGAAAACGAAGATAGTGTATATAATTATGCTAATGTCGGGAAGGGTGCTCTCCTGAGGAACAACAATCTGCCATTTGCGGTCATTTGGAGGAATTCATGGCAGAGGTGAGAAGTTTGAGTCTCCGGTATCCGGGAGAAAGGCAGCCAGCAAACTGCTTGACTTGCGTCAAAACTCCCGTAGTGTGGCAGACTACGAGATGGACTTTCGCACGTTGGACGCCGAGAGTGCCTGGAATCCGGAGTCTCTTTTCGATACATTTCTGCATGGATTATCTGAGGAGGTAAAGGATAGCTAGATGCTCGGGAACCGCCGGTGGACCTCGACTCCCTTATCGCCATAACCATTCAAATTGATGAACGCCTAAGGGAACGCAAGACTGATCTGGTCTGGTCTTGGGCACACTCGTGCACCCGATATGGAGCGTTCACCTCCTATGGAATCCTGAAGTTTCCGAAGGCAGCTCTTCCTAGAGGAGTCGAAGCGACCCGAGCTCTCTCATGAATCTACGACGGGTGAGTTGGATACTCCTGAACCTATGCAGTTGGGAAGAACTAGGCTATCAGTTTGGGAGCGCTCACGGAGGATGAATAATAACTGTTGTCTGTACTGTGGAGGGGCAGGAAATGTTATAGCTACCTGCCCTATTAGAAAACCCTTGTCCCTAGTGGGTACCAGAACTATGGTGAGTCTATGGAGGAGTACATAGAAGAGTCTCTGGCCACTGGGGCTGTCCGTCCGTCTTCATCTCCTGCTGGCGCAGAAATGTTTTCTTTTGTGGAGAAGAAGGACAAGACCCTGCGCCCGAGCATTGACTACCGGGGACTTAACGATATCACTGTAAAAAATCTACCTCTCCTCTGCATTTGAACCTCTTCAGGGGGCCACCATGTTTTCCAAGTTGGACCTTCGGAATGCCTACCAGCTGGTTCGGATACGCGAGGGGGATGAGTGGAAGACATCCTTCAACACAGCCAGTGGACATTATGAGTACCAGGTCATGCCATTTGGACTCCCCAACGCCCCCGCTGTCTTCCAGGCTTTGGTCAATGATGTCCTTCGGGACATGCTAAACCGGTTTGTGTCCGTCTACCTGGACGATATCCTGTTTTTTCCCCCCGATTTGCCCAAGAACATGTACTCCATGTCAGACAGGTCCTTCAGCGCCTCCTAGAGAACAAATTATTTAGTGAAAGCCGAGAAGTGTGAGTTCCACCGCTCTTCTATCATCTTTCTGGGATATGTCATTGCTGAGGGAAATGTTCAGATGGATCCTGGAAAGGTGAAAGCAGTGGTGGATTGGCCTCAACCAACGTCCAGGGTGCAGTTGCAACGGTTTCTTAATTTTGCAAATTTATACCGCCGTTTCATTCGGGATTACAGCACCCTGGCGGCCCCCCTCTCGGCACTCACCTCTCCCAAGGTACAGTTCAAATGGTCTCCAGCTGTCGACAAAGCCTTTGTGGACCTGAAGCATCAGTTCACAACAGCACCCATCCTCATCCATCTGGACCCCTCATGTCAATTTGTGGTGGAAGTGGATGCTTCGGATGTTGGAGAGGGGGCCATCCTGTCCCAGGGATCTGCCCAGGACCAGAAGTTTCATCCCTGTGCCTTCCTGTTCCATCGTCTCAATCCTGCTGAGAGGAACTATGATGTTGGCAACCGAGAACTCCTGGCGGTGAAGATGGCGTTGGAGGAGTGGAGGCACTGGCTGGAAGGAGCAGAACAGCCATTCCTGGTCTGGACCGACCATGACATGGAATATCTCCGTTCATCCAAGCGCCTCAACTCAAGGCAGGCCCGGTGGGCCCTCCTGTTTACCAGATTCAACTTTACCATTTCCTACCGTCCGGGGTCTAAAAATGTGAAGCCTGATGCTCTCTCCCGCCTATACAGTTCCTCTGCCACACCCTCGACCTCCGAAACCATTCTCTCTACCTCATTCCTTGCTGCCACTGTGGATTGGGGTATCCAGAACCTGGTTCGCAAGGTGTAACGCTCCCAGTCTGGACCTGAAGGGGGCCCGGCTGACCGGCTGTTTGTCCCTAACCCAGTCCGGTCCCGGGTCCTGGAATGGTCTCATTCCTCCAGGCTGACCTGTCATCCAGGGTCCTGTCGTACACTAGCCTTCCTTCGACAACGTTTCTGGTGGCCCACAATGGACCCTGACGTCTCTGCCTTCGTCACTGCATGCACTGTGTGTGCTCAAAACAAGACTCCGCGGCAAGCTCCTTCTGGCCTCCTGCAGCCACTACCGGTTCCTCATCGTCCCTAGTCTCATACATTTCTGGACTTTGAGATTGAGGCTCATTGTCATGCCATTCATCCGCCACCATCACCTCCTGTTTCAGCATGATAATGCACAGCCCCATGTCACAAGGAACTGTACACAGTTCCTGGAAGCCAAAAATGTCCCAGTTCTTCCATGGCTTGTATACTCACTAGACATGTCACCCATTGTTTGGGATGCTCTGGATTAATGTGTACAACAGCGTGTTCCAGTTCCCGCCAATATCTAGCAACTTCACACAGCCATTGAAGAGGAGTGGAACAACGTTCCACAGGCCACAATCAACTTCCTGATCAACTCTATGCAAAAGGGATGTGTCGTGCTGCATTAGCCAAATGGTGGTCATGCCAGACACTGACTGGTTTTCTGATCCACTCCCCTACTTTTTCTTAAGGTCTACGTGACCAACATATGCATATTTGTATTCCCAGTCATGTGAAATCCATAGATTAGGACCTAATGAATTTATTTCAATTGACTGATTTTCTTATGAATTGTTACTCAGTAAAATCGTTGAAATTGTTGCATGTGGTGCTTATATTTTTGTTCAGTATAAATGTTTGTCAGCTACATATCTGATAACTATTAAGTTAACTGTAGAAAATGTGCTAAATGCTCTGCAGTTGTGCATTTGGTTTGCTAATTTAGTAGCTAGTTAGCTTTCTAGCTAAGTGGTAAGCTTCTTGCAAAATCAACCTTCGCCTGGTAACAGCAGAGAATCCCCTCCTGGATCAAGAGCTTTTCCATCTAATATTTGTTTTGCAGCAAACTGTGAGTAGTATTTTTGAGTTACTTGTATGACTTTATGTCTGTCCTGAAAATAGTTTAGGTCAGAGACTGTATCAAATGATCGCAATGCACTCGTTAGCGTTAAGTTAGCATTCTATCTGGGAATGTACTTGTTAGCATTGCTAACCTAGAGATTACGGAGGCTGTGGGTTTAGAAAATAATGCCCTTTATGTTCAGTACCGGCAGTACCCAATATCCCGATATGGCACAAGGTCGGTATGACAATCTAGATACTTTCCAAGCCTAACAGAGATACTGACATACAGCCATTGCTCTAAACTTCTCGGAGATCCCCAGCATGAAATGGGGAAAAGTTGGAGAAAGTAGATTTAGACCCTCATATAGCCGATTGTCAGGGTCAGACGTAAGGGGCAGTAAGTCGTACAAACCTAGCACCCAGCCAGCCGATAGTGAGGATATCCTGCATTATCTTGAGCCTGAGTAGCTCCTATAACTGTGGTTGTATAAAGCCTAATCATCACTACAACTCGGCTAAGTCACTGGCTCCATCCAGAAGGCTATTTGGAGCAGATAATGGCCTAACACATCCATATTTACCCTGTTCAGAGCATCATGATGATATATGGATGAGGTATTTGGTCATTCATGTTTGTGTGCTGTAAAATACTTCTTGACAGTGTGAATTTGCTTTGACCCTGTCTAGTATCTTTATTGTCATAGAACCACATTTTATAGGGAATTATCCTTTCTTTTTGAGAACAATGGGTTGACAGGAAGGGAACCCATGGAGAATGTTTACATAATGCAAGTAGGTATACTGTACAGTACATGTCAGAGAAACAAGCAGTGGGGGTTTATAGTTTATTCATATTGAATAATATTTCATCCATTTACCACCTCCGCCTACCTCTCTATCTCTCCCTCCCTCTATCTCTTCGCTCATCTCAGTAAATCTGAGGTCTTTAAGCCCAAACAATCCATGTGAAGTAGCTACATATTCTCTATCTATTCACCTACATTCTTCAGAGCAAGTCAACTGTCCTCACCAGTACAGTGCATTTTCAAGGCCCTTCCCACATGAAAAATATTACAGTTTACTATAGAATACTACATCACTTACTATAGAATTCCGCAGTAAACTGTAGTGTAAATTTAGAATACTATACTACACACTGTAGTGTCTCAAGATCATGTGTAGTACTTACTATAGAATGTTGTAGTATACTGTAGAATACTATAGTAAAACTACAGTATACTACAGTCCACAAAAACACTACAGTAAATTCTACAGTAATCTCCACACAAAAAAAACACTGCAGTCCGCAAAAACACTTCTATGCCAAAGATAATAAAACAAACACTATAGTAAATACTACAGTAATGTCCGCAAAACACTACAGTCTGCAAAAACACTATGTCAACAAAAAAAAATACACTAAAGTAAATACTACAGTAATGTCCGCAAAACAGTACAGTAAATACGACAGTAACTACAGTCTGCAAAAACACTACAGTACGTACTACAGTATAGAAAAGTCCACAAAAACACTACAGTAATTATTATAGTGTATGTATCAATTGGTCAGGCTGCGTGTAGCTGGTTTGAAAAATATTTAAAGGACAGAACAAATGGTTGTGTTTTGCATTTCATGTTTTGTGTTTGCTTTTCATGTATTGTGTAATTGATATGTATATACAGTGCATTTGGAAAGTATTCAAACCCCTTCCTTTTTCCCACATTGTGTTACGTTACAGCCTTATTCTACAATTCATTTAAAAAATTTTTTTATCAATCTACAGACAAAACCCCATAATGAAAAAGCAAAAACTGTTATTTAGAATTTTTTGCAAATTCATTACAAATAAAAAACAAAAACCTTATTTACATAATTATTCAGACCCTTTGCTATGAGACTCTAAATTTGGCTCAGGTGCTGCATCCTGTTTCCATTGATCATCCTTGAGATGTTTCCACAACGTGATTGGAGTCCACCTGTGGGAAATTCAATTGATTTGACGTGATTTGGAAAGACACACACCTGTCTATATAAGGTCCCACAGTTGACAGTGCATGTCAAAGCAGAAACCAAGCCGTGAGGTTGAAGGAATTGTCCTTAGAGCTCCGAGACAATATTGTGTCGAGGCACAGATCTGGGGAACAATACCAAAAACCTTTCTGCAGCATTGAAGGTCCCCAAGAACACAGTGGCCTCCATCATTCTTAAATGGAAGAAGTTTGGAACCACCAAGACTCTTCCTAGAGCTGGCCCCTGGCCAAAATTAGCAATCGGGGAGAAGGGCTTTGGTCAGGGAAGTGACCAAGAACCCGATGGTCACTCTGACAGAGCTCTAGAGTTCCTCTGTGGAGATGTGAGAACCTCCCAGAAGGACAACCATCTCTGCAGCACCACCAATCAGGCCTTTATGGTAGAGTGGACAGACGGCCCTTCCTCAGTAAAAGGTACATGACAGCTCGCATGGAGTTTGCAAAAAGGCACCTAAATGGCTCTCAGGCCATGAGAAACAAGATTCTCTGTCTGGTCTGATGAAACCAAGATTGAACTCTTTGGCCTGAATGCCAAGTGTCACGTCTGGTGAAAACTTGGCACCATCTCTACGGTGAAGCATGGTGGTGGCAGCATCATGCCGTGGGGATGTTTTTCAGCGGCAGGCACGGCGAGACAAGTCAGGATTGAGGGAAAGATGAACGGAGCAAAGTACAAAGAGATCCTCTCAGGACCTCAAACTGGGGCAAAAAACTCCCCAAATACAGGTGTGCCAAGCTTGTACCTTCATACCAAAGAAGACTCAAAGCTGTAATCACTGCCAAAGGTGCTTCAACAAAGTACTGAGTGAAGGGTCTGAAGACTTATGTAAATGTGATATTTCTAAAAACCAGTTTTTACTTTGTCATTATGAAGTATTGTGTGTAGAATTTTAGAAGGCCGTAACGTAACATAAAGTGGAAAAGTGAAGGGTTCTGTACACTTTCAAAATGTACTGTATAGTGTAATTGTTGTTTATTGATGCGTTGGTGCAGGGCAAAAAAGACTGTGGTCTCAACATGACTCCCTGGCTAATTCAAATTAAACAAATAAAATGGTAACCTCCAAATACTATAGTATTCTACAGTAATATCTGCAAAACACTATAGTAAATACTACAGTGTACTACAGTCCGCAAAAACATTCCAGTCTGCAAAAGCGCTATGTTTTTTAAACTAGTAAACTATATCATTTTTTCATGTGGGTTTGCTTGCTTTCTAATGTTCCTATTTGACCTACCCTGTGGATTACCTCTGCCCTGTATGTAACACACACAGCAACAGGCCTCTGGCTCTTGGCAAACATCCAAACAAAGGGCAGATGTTAAAGGTTAACAATATCAGAGGCCTCTCATCCATGAACCCAGAATATTAATGCCACTCATGCTGTCAGTGAAATGAATGATGTTTCTGTGTGTGTGTGTGTGTGTGTGTGTTGTGTTGTGTGTGTGGTGTGTGTGTGTGTGTGTGTGTGTGTGTGTGTGTGTGTGTGTGTGTGTGTGTGTGTGTGTGTGTGTGTGTGTGTGTGTGTGTGTGTGTGTGTGTGTGTGTCTCTTTCTCTCTGTCTCTGTCTCTGTCTCTGTCTCTGTCTTTGTCTCTGTCTCTGTCTGTACGTGCGTGAGAGAGAGAGAATGAGAGGGAGAGAGAGAAGAAAGAGGTAGAGAGACGGAGAGAGGAAAGAAAGAGGTAGAGAGAGAGAAAAAAAGGTAGAGAGACAGAGAGAGAGAAAGAAAGAGGTAGAGAGAAACAAAGAGAGAGATATAAAAGACAATGTTGGGAAAGACAAGACAATATCCTGTCTATGTGTTGTGTCATGTACTAGGCCAACTACAGCAAGAGCTGTATTATATTGAAACTGCGCACTACATAACTCTGCTTCAGGTCAGATCACTCTACATAGACTGTCCCATCCCACAACTATAGCTGTGCCATTTCACGTGCAGTCAGACTATACCCCACTCGCCCTCAGGCAGCATACACAGGCCAACTCCTCTCCACTGCGCTCTAACTCTGCTGTGAGTGGGGTCTCTGACCTTGTTGTTCACTGGCATGTCAGCCTAGAGAGTGAGCACTGCTGGGGCTTTGAGGAGTCCTGCTGGCTCACTGTGTATATGCGCACACACACATGCACACACACATATACACAGTGCTACATGGTTGTCCACAGAGCCTGCCCTCTCTTTGCCTCCTCGCCTGTCCAGTGGCTTTGAACCACAGCGGCTGGGGTTAATCTTAATTTCCCTGGGCTCTGAGAGGGAGACTAGGGAGAGCTGCAGTACAGCAGTTTATCGCCTTTTTCTCTTTACGTTAGAGCTGCATGAGAGAGTCTGAGTGGCGTGGGTAATTACATCGTGCTTCCGCAGATTGGGCTGGGGAAATTACTCTTCACACCACACACACACTCAGATACTCTTCCCACAATTCTTACACACCACACGCTCACAATGAACACACTTACACTTGCACATGCACATCTCTTTTACACACACACACACACACACACAACACACACACCACACACACACACACACACACAACACACACACAACACACACACACCACACACACACACACACACACACACACACACACACACACACACACACTCTCATACAGAAACACACACACAGATACGATCTTCCCTCACACACTTCTAAGTCATCTTTTGCTTTCCATTGCGATTCAAAGCAGAGGGAAAAACCAATTAAGCGAAGCAATAATAGCGATGTTATATTCAAATGATTAATGTGCTCCTTCAGCTGTTTTTTCTATCTAATCAGCATTCATCTCAAGCCTCCTCGTCGTATTGTCTACTGACATCCAGTCACTAAGCATCCACTCTGTTTGTGCAATGTGTTTCTGAGACTCTGAGGATACCGCTTGGCTCTGTTGTCTCACTTCAGAGAGTACACACGCAAACTATGCACGCACACACAAACACTTCCAAACACAGACAACCCCCCACCACACCACACACACACACACACACACACACACACACACACACACACACACACACACACACACCACACACACACACACACACACACACAACACACACACACACACACACACACAACACACACACACACACACACACACACACACACACACACACACACACACACACATCCCCCACACGCACACACCTAGACACATTCATCGTCAGCTACACAAACTGAGAGTGTGTCATGGCCAGACTGTGAGCTCACTCCTCTCCCCGGCCAGTCCGTATTGATTACCTGTCGCTCACAGGACTGGATGAGGATGGATGAGGCTGGATGCATAAATTGGCTGCGTTCTGCGGCTTGTCACTGTTATGAGACATTACCCTGGATGTCAGGAGGGATATCCCGCTGAGCCCCCAGGCGATAATGTGCAATTCAACAGGCTTCTCTGCTCTCTTTATCTGTCTGGGGAGGACCTGCCATGACACACTGCAGCACTATGCAGGCTCTGACTGACTGAAGACAGGGTTTCTCTGTTCAGCTGGTAGAGTATAGCTTCCAATAGGGATTAGCACTTATCAGATATAAAACACAAGATTTGAAGACATGGAGCTGATGCCAGCAGGAGTCTTAGAGCTAGCTATAGGTGACACGAACAGCCAAGAAAAACTCTAAATGATCGCCAGGACATTTTTGTCCCCACTCTTGAATCACCTAACTTATAAATGGTTCTAATAGCCCTTCATCTTAATGTAAATGGTATTTGAAGCTAATACATAAAGCACATGTCAACCCCGGTCTCTTTTTTCAGTCTTCTGTTCATTTAAGCTGTGATCGCCCATTAGGCACAGTGAGGGGTAATGGTCTGTCAGAATGACAGAGTAGAACTCTCTCTCAGCTGAGTGGGGAAACTGCAGAGAGCTATGAGACATGGTTTGTGGAACGTGTTCTCTCACTACATGCAGAAAAGGGACGCTTTTCATCTTTGACTATAAGATATTCTATATATTGAATGTGCTGTATAAATTTTGATTTGATTCTCCAAATATTGTACATACAGTACCAGTCAAAAGTTTGGACTATTGGAAAAAGCATTCCTCATGAAGCTGGTTGAGAGAATGCCAAGAGTGTGCAAAGCTGTCATCAAGGCCAAGGGTGGCTACTTTGAAGAATCTCAAATTTAAAATATATTTTGATTTATTTAACACTTTTTTGGTTACTACATGATTCCATATGTGTTATTTCATAGTTTATGTCTTCACTATTGTTCTACAATGTAGAAAATAGTAAAAACAAAGAAAAACCCTTGAGTAGGTGTGTCCAAACTTTTGACTGGTACTGTACATTACATATTGTCTAGAGACTACAACATTGCCTCAAGCATTGTTTTTGCAAGGAAAAAAATACTCTGATTTGAATACCATTTAGATCCTATTCTGTAAAAAGTTAGCTGTGACTTTCAGGAATTTTACACTTTGTTTCACATGTTACAGCTTGCTCTCTTGTCAACCTCGTCAAATTAAGATGGATGGTATGAGATGCAATAACGTCAATGATGTCAAAAATGAATCACAATTCCAACATGTGTGGTGTATTTAATTGGAAAATGTGGCTTCTGTTACTGCGTCATCACCGCCCACTGACGTTACAGCCATCTGTAAACCTAGCTACCTGGGCATACGAGTGGGCAGAAAGGGAGAGATGGGGGGGGACAAAAGAGAGAGGGAACAAGAGAGAGAGCTAAAGAGGGAGAGCAAGAGAGAGAGAGTGGGGAAGAGGAAAAAGTGAACTGAGAGAGAAATAAAAAGAGAGAAAGCAAGGGACTGTGAAATGACAAGAATGGGTGGAGACGAGAGAGAAGACAAAACAACAATCATCTATGAGCTCTGAGAAGAATCAAGAAACACTTTCTTAAAAAATAAAGTCAGACAAAAGCAATCCATCCTGTCCATCACGCACGCTGCGCCCTACCAGGAGGGAGGATTGGCATCTGGCGGCGGCGGCAATTAATGTCTGGTTCTGGCTGGGCTCTCCATCACATCCTTGTAATAGCAGCCTGCGTGCAGAGAGAGGCTCAGCAGATGTTACACACAGATTCATTAGTGTCCTGTGTTCCTCATATTGGTCCCCTGGAAGCCATCATCTAGAGCATCAGCTATATGAAACTATATGACGTCACTAAGGCCACGTCTCAAATGGCACCCTATTCCCTATATTGCAGAACTTTTGACCAGCACTCATCCCTTACAAGCCATCATCCAGAGCACCGTCGGTATGACACTTCACCAAGGCAACGTCACCTGTTGCCGCCCCCTGTTATAAAACATTTCTATATGTTTCATATGAGAGTAGGATGACACGCCCACTTTTACATTCAACTCATATGTCGTCAAATGTCATGACCTTTTATGAGTGTCTATATCTGGTGTCACTGCATCATGTTCTCGACACCATGAACTACATCACTGTACCTGGATGGTGTGTGATTCAATGTGATGGGAAGAAGAAGCTCTCCAACCCTGTTCCTAGAGAGATACCCTCTTGTAGGTTCACTACAGCCCCAGTTGTAACTAACCTGATTCAGCTTATCAACCAGCTAATTATTAGAATCAGTTGTGCTAGATTGGGGTCGGAGCAGAAACCTACAGGAAGGTAGTTCTCCAGGAACCGGGTTGAGAACCCTGCCCACACATGCTGTATGCACGCACACACAGTACATCACTCAGGAGAGTGCAGTGGGGTGCCTCCTGTTCCATTACAGAGCTGTCCATCATCCCTAAACAGCCAATCAACCAGCTTGACTGTGACAGGGCCGACACCCCTGAGGCCCGCGTGACAGATGGAAGAGAGAACAACTAAACATACAACACAGGGAGAGCCCCTCTCTCTCACCAGCGTGATACTACGTCATATACAGTACTGGAATTGTGTTGAGTAATGAAACATGTTGAGCATTTTCATGTAATGGATGACAGCGGGGGTTAAGTGTGATTTGTAGTAGATTTGGTGTGGTTATGTTTGACTGTACACACATTAATTATAGCAAACCACATACCACACAATCACATTGTTACTAATTATCACGTTTCAGGTAAGACCCAGATGCAAACAACGTCAAATTACCAGCAGTTTATTAATCCAACAGGGGCAAGCAAAAGACAGGTCAAGGGCAGGTAGGGGTCAGTAATCCAGATAAGTGGGACAAAGGTACAGGACGGCAGGCAGGCTCAGGGTCAGGGCAGGCAGAAAAGGTCAAAACTAGAAAACAGGAACAATCGAGAGACAGGAACAGCGGGGAAAACGCTGGTAGGCTTGACAAAACAAAACAAACAGACAAACAGAGAACACAGGTATAAATACACAGGGGATAATGGGGAAGATGGGTGACACCTGGAGGGGGGTGGAGACAATCACAAAGACAGGTGAAAGATCAGGGTGTGACAGTACCCTCCCCCCTCTAGGGGCACCACCTGGCGTCCTACCTGGGCGCATACCTGGTTGACCGGGGTGTCGGCGTTGGAAATCCAGGATGAGGCCTGGGTCCAGGATGTCCCTGGCAGGGACCCAGCACCTCTCCTCGTGGTCTCCCAGTCAACCAGGTACTAGAACGCCCTGCCTTGAGGTCGAACCTTCAGGAGATGCCTCACTGTGTATGTCGGTTGACCGTCGATGAGACAGGGAGAGGGGTTTTCCTTGAAACAGGAGACAAAGGGCTGTGAGACATAGGTTTAACTCCGGACACATGAAAGGTGGGATGTATACGAAGGGTACGGGGCAACAGAAGATAAACAGCAGAGGGGCTAATAATTTTAGAGATGGGAAACGGGACGATAAACCGGCGGGAGATTTTGCGGGATTCCACCTGGAGGGGCAGATGCCGGGTGGATAGTCATACCTTCTGCCCGAGACAATACCAGGGTGCCTGGGTCTGATGGTGATCCGCTTGTCGTCGATACCTGGAGGTGGTCTTGAGGAGGGCCGACGGTTCTCCTCCAGCTACGACGACAGCGGCGGACAAACTTCTGGGCAGAAGGTATACCGACCTCTTTCTGCTCGGGGAAGAGCGGGGGCTGATACCCCAGGGAATACACAAATGGCGATAGGCCCGTGGCAGAGCAGGGAAGGGTGTTGCGGGCGTTGTCCACCCACACAAGCTGCTGGCTCCAGGTGGTGTGGTCCTGTTTGGCTCGCTCCAACTGGCCATTGGACTTCGGATGGAAACCAGAGGACAGGCTGGCCGACAACCCAATGAGGGTGCAGAACGCCGTCCAGAACCGGGACGTGAACTGAGAGCCCCGGTCCGAGACCATGTCCACGGGCAGTCCATGGATCCAGAAGACATGCTGCACCATGAGCTGGGCCGTCTCCTTGGCCAAGGGTAGTTTGGGGAGAGGAATAAGTGTTGGCGGCTTTGGAAAACCGATCGACTACAGTCAGGATGGCAGTGTTGCAATCAGACGGTGGGAGACCCGTGACAAAATCCAGGAATATGTGGGACCAGGGATGGTGAGGGACAGGCAGTGGTTGAAGAAGACCAGCCAGAGCAGGCAGCGACAAACGCGGCGACATCCGGAACCATAGTAGGCCATCAAAAGCGTTGTCGCACGAAGGCCATGGTCCGACGGGAGCCCGGGTGGCAGGCAAGCCTGGAGGAATTGGCCCACTCCAGGACCGCAGAGAAGACATCGTCAGGCACAAACATCCGGTTATCTGGGCCCCCCAGGGTTCGGGACCCCTGCGCCTCCCGGAACCTGTTTCCCTATACCCCAGCTGAGTGCCGTCACCAGGCACGAGGTGGGATGGATGGTCTCGAGCTCCGGGGTGGTAACCGTGGGGCAGGGCATCCTGCTTGACATTCCTAGACCCCGGCCGGTAAGAGAGGGAAAAGTTGAACCGGGTTAACAGGGCCCATCTTGCTTGCCTAGAGTTGAGGCACTTGGCGATGCGGAGATACTCCAGGTTTTTATGGTCGGTCCACACAATGAATGGATGTTCCACCCCTTCCAGCCAGTGCCTCCATTCATCCAACGCCGTCTTCACCATGAGATGCTCTCAATTCCCCACATCGTAGTTCCTCTCTGTGGCATTGAGGCAGTGGGAGAAGAAGGCGTAGGGATGCAGCTTAAGGTCCAGGGCAGCCACCACAGCCACAACTCCGACATCCTAAGCATCAGCCTCCACCGCAAAACTGATGGGAACGGTCAGGATGAACCAAGATGGGAGCAGTGGTGAAGCGGTGTTTTAGGTCCCGGAACGACCAGTCAGCGGCAGAGGACCACGTGAACCGAACCTTGGTAGAGGGGAGTGCAGACAGGGGGGAAACCAGGGTGCTGTCACCCCGGATAAAGCGGCGATAAAAGTTGGAAAACACCAGGAAACGTTGCAGCTGCACCCTGGACGTAGGCTGAGGTCAATCCACCACCGCTCTCACCTTCCCGGGATCCATCTGGACACTCCCAGCAGAGATGATGTAACCCAGAAAGGGGATGGTGGAGCGATGGAACTCGCACTTATCCGCATTCACAAACAGCTGATTCTCCAGAAGGCATTGAAGAACCTGCCGGACGTGGAGCATATGTTCTTGGGGGGAGCGGGAGAAGACGAGGATGTCATTAATGTAGACAAAGACAAACCAGTTCAACATGTCGCGGAGAACATAATTTACCAGAGCCTGGAACACAGCAGGGGCGTTGGTGTGGCCAAAATGCATGACCAGATACTTGTATTGGCCGCTGGCCAAATTGAAGGAAGTCTTCCACTCGTATCTGCACCAGGTGATAGGCATTCCATAGATCCAGCTTGGAAAACACGGTGGCCCCGTAGAGCGGCTCAAAGGCAGAGGAAATGAGTTGTTGCGGGTAACAGTTCTTAACAGTAATGTAATTGAGTCCCCGGCAGTCAGTGCATGGGCGCGGGGTCTTGTCTTTTTTCTCCATGAAGAAGAACCCTGCGCTGGCGGGAGAGGAAGAGGGATGAATAAATCCTGCAGCTAAACGTAACGTAGGTCTCCATAGCCTTAGTCTCCGGTCCCGACAGAGAGTACAGACGTCCCCGGGGCGGAGTAGTGCGAGGGAGAAGGTCAATCCCGCAGTCATAGGTTTGGTGCGGCAGAAGCGAAGTGGCCCAGGCCTTGCTGAACACCTCCCAGAGGTCCTGGTACTCCGCGGGGATGGCGGAGAGGTCCGGGGCACCTTCCGAGCCCCCAGGAAGACGTCCCGGGGCAGGTTGCGCTGACTTCAGACAATGGGCGTGGCAGAACGGACTCCAGCCCATGATGGCACCCGTAGAACATTTGATGAGGGGATTGTGTCACTGGAGCCAGGAGAATCCCAAAACCACGGGAATCTAAGGAGACTTGATGAGCAGAAATTGAATTGTTTCGCTGTGATTCCCTGACACCCGTAGGTTGATGGGAGTGATATTATGAGTGACCCGGCCTATATACAGAGTGCCCGTCCAGCACACTAACATCCATGGGAATGGAGAGCGGCTGTTCAGCTCGGAAGCCAGGGTAGCGTCCAAAAGGCTCTCATCCGCTCCAGAGTCAAGAAGTACCTGGAGAGATTAAAACTGGTTTCCTCACAGCAGAATGGCATGAAAAGGGGTATGAGCAAGGGAAGCAGAAAAGTTCTCCATATGGTCCAACAGAGTACTCGCTCCTACCGATGAGCCCGAGAGTCTTTAAAGGACAAGAGGACACCAAATGACCAACAGTCCCGCAATACAGACAACTCTTCGTGTTGATCCTGTATTGCCGTTCCGCTGGTGACAGTCCAGCTCTGCCTAGTTGCATAGGCTCGGGAAGCGGTGACTCAGCCGTCTTCGGTGACTCTTGGGGGAGGTCAGGAAGCTTCGGGATTTCCGCAGTTTATTAATCCAACAGGGGCAAGCAAAAGTCAGGTCAAGGGCAGGCAGGGGTGAGTAATCCAGATAGGTGGGGCAAAGGTACAGGACGGTAGGCAGGCTCAGGGCGGGCAGAAAAGGTCAAAACCTTGAAACATGGAACAATCGAGAGACCGGGACAGAGGGAAACCACTGGTAGGCTTGACGAAACAAAATGAACTGGCAACAGACAAACAGAGAACACAGATATAAATACACATAGGATAATGGGGAAGATGGGCGACACCTGGAGGGGGGGTGGAGACAATCACAAAGACAGGTGAAACAGATCAGGGTGTGACACTAATGTGTAATTTGCGAACACACTAAGACCCTGATACCCCCTGCCTGATTCAGGTTGGTTGTGTGGTTTTTGTGTGATATGTATATTTGTGTACTAATTGTCTCTGTCTGTCTGTCTGTCTGTCTGTCTGTCTCTGTCTGTCTGTCTGTCTYTCTYTKTGTCTGTCTGTCTGTCTGTCTGTCTGTCTGTCTGTCTGTCTGTCTGTCTGTCTGTCTGTCTGTCTGTCTGTCTGTCTGTCTGTCTGTCTGTCTGTCTGTCTGTGTCTTGTCTGTTTGTCTTCCTCATCAAATACTGAAACAAGGTATTCACCAAGGATTAGTCCTGACTAAATACACTAAGCTCATTTGGTAATCGAAGTTTCTCCCAATCTCTGGGAGTAATTAACAATGCTAGTGATGAGTCTAATCTAAATGAATGACTGTGGTACTGGGTATAGCATCAATTCTATCAGCTCCACAGAAATGGCTTTTGTTCATGCGTTTAACACTTAGAACAAGCCGTATTTGTCTAATACTCGGCGTACTAACACACTGACACATGTTCACGTGTGCACTCGCATACACATTCACACACACATACACATTCACACACACACAAAAGGGGGAAAATATGGTTCTTAAAGGGGTTCTAAAAGGGTTCTTCGGCTCTTCCTATATGAGAACCTTTTTTGGTTCCATGTAGAACCCTTTTTGTTTCCAGGTACAGTATAACCCTTTCGGTTCTACATGGAACCCGAAAAGTGTTTTACCTGGAACCAAAAAGGGTCATTCAAAGGGTTCTCCTATGAGGACAGCTGAAGAACCCTTAAAGGTTCTAGATAGCACCTGTTTTTCTAAGAGTGTAGAGTTTAATAGAGAGAGAGAAGAGAGAGAGAGAGAAATCCAGATATTGCAGAGAGACAGAGACTCTAATAGAATCCACTTCATTTCAATTGCTGCAGCGAGTGATAAACAATCCAAATAATGTCCCTGAAGTGGCCTAATCTTTTTAGGAGGGAAGGAAAGGGGGGTGAGGAGGGAAGAGGGGAAGAAGGGTGAAGAGAGTCCTTAATTTCATCAAAATGGTGGCCGACTGAGTGGAGGTGCCTGTCCATGCAGCATGCTGGTAAGAAATGACCCTCTCCCTCATCCGATTACATATCACACCTCTCCCCCACATCCCATCCACTGCTCCCCCACCTCTCCACCCTAATGACAAAACTCAATTACTCCACAAAAACAGAGTCACAGAAAACGACTTTGTCTGCTGCTGGATTGTGTGTGTGTACTTTGTGTGTGTGTACTTTGTGTGTGTGTACGTTATGTGTACGTAGGCTACAGCATATCTGTCTGCGTGTCCAAACTGCTAATTATGATCATTTGTGAATGTCTACTCACTATCCACTCAACATATCTTCCCTTTTCAATAGATTATACACTGAGTATACAAAACATAAAAAACACCTGCTCTTCCATGTCATAGACTGACCAGGTGAATCCAGGTGAAAGCTATGATCGCTTATTGATGTCACCTGTTAATCAGTTTAGATGAAAGGGATGAGACAGGTTAAAGAAGGATTTTTAAGCCTTGAGACAATTGAGACATGTATTGTGTGTGTGCCATTCAGAGGGTGAATGGACAAAACAAGAAATGTAAGTGCCTTTGAACGGGGTATGGTAGTAGGTGCCAGGCGCACCGGTTTGTGTCAAGAACTGCAATGCTGCTGGGTTTTTCACGCTCAGCAGTTTACCGTGTGTATCAATAATGATCCACCACCAAACGGACATCTAGCCAACTTGACACAACTGTGGGAAGCATTGGAGTCAACATGGGCCAGTATCCCTGTGGAACACTTTCTACACCTTGTACAGTCCATGCCCCGACGGGGGGTGGAGGGGGTGCAACTCAGTATTAGGAAGGTGTTCCTAATGTTTGGTATACTCAGAGTATATTTTTTCAGAATGTCCCTGTTTTTTGTCATCCAAACTGTAGTCTGAATAATTTAGTTGTCATAAAATGTTCAGGTTCCTTTGCTCCTGCGTTAACAAGGAAAGCCACTCTGTTTGTTTGTGCCCTCTCTTCCACCAGGAAGTGATGTCATGATTAATTTATCAGAGGATGCCACACATACCGTATGTCCTGCTGAGTGTTTTGGATTTTGGAAGCCTGACCGGCCATGTGTACTACTACATACCCTTTAGATGTATGAACAATAAAAAATAGTTTGTTTTATTACAATTGGGAAGATTGAATATGCTTAGTTTCAACAGTATGTGGTGCGGTTGAATCATTGAATGTCAAACAGGGTTCAGGAGGGATTCCCAGTGGAACGTGTGGGGAGTTTACAACTGATGGTTCTCTCACCCTGCTGTTTTGGGAAGCTGGAGGCAGGAGGTAGCCTAGGGGGAGAGAGAGACAGAGAGAAAAGGAGTAGAACTTCGTACCTCCATTTCTGTCCACTGTGCCGGGTAACTCATACTGCGGGTAACTCATACTGCCGGGTAACTCATACTGCTGGTCCATGGAGGTTCTTTTCACGGAAGGAAAAAGTGTGTGCGTGTGTGAGAGAGTGAGTGAGTGTGTGAACATGCCTGTGTGCACTTTAATGTGCGAGTGTGAGGTAGGGGGAGTTGTGACACAGGTTGACTATGACTGTCAGCAGGTCCGTCATTAGGCACCTACAGAATTAACTGCCTTGGTTTGACACACATTGATGGAATGGCATATTGATAGCTGGAGGGCATCCTTCCTTCGTGTTTCTATTTCTCAGCTTTCAGCTGTATCTGCCCTCAGACGTGTCAATCAATGACCAAAGTACGAAGCCGGGGTTTTAAGCAGAGTATGAAGCAGGGGTGATGGCAAGGCAGGGTTAGCAGTGGGAGTCCAGGAGCTGTTTCTGGAATCATTCACAGAGACGGAGAGTGTGAATGGAGGTAGGCCATCTCACTCAATGGACCTTTCTCTCCCTTTATCCCCTGTCGTTGAAAAGAGGCAGGGCGTGACATCACTGCATTCCTAACCACTGCGTGTGAATGATGTAGGGTGGAGGAGCTGAATTCTTGTTCCGATTCCAGTCATGTGTCACATAGATTTCCTTGTAAGTGGGTACAAGTATCTTTTTTGTGTGTGGGTTCTTGTATTGTTTGAGTAGCCTTGTGTACAGTATGTATTTTTTTGTACTTGAGTGTTTCTATTTGTGGTGAATGGGTAAGTTTGACTTTGCATGTCTATGTTTTGTGTAGTAGCATGTGACCAAAACTTCTCCAGTCTAACTCACACCCTCAAACGTGTGATGTTCGCTATTGGATTCTTTTTGAGCCTTCTGAAGGAACATTCTGGCAATGTTCTTTTATATTAATGTTCTCTTTAGCATTTCACTGATGATAAATTTGAAAGCCCTAGAGCGCGTCGCTCTGCCTGTGCAGGGAGGGAAGAGTCCAGTGTATATGGAGAGTCAAGCAAGCCAACCGCCAGGCAGACGGCAGACAGGCAGACAGGCAGACAGGCAGACAGGCAGACAGGCAGACAGGCAGACAGACAGGCAGACAGGCAGGCAGAGAGATATACTGAACTGCTGTGATCCACCTCCCACTAGCTCCCTCCGTCCCACGATACTACTGTTATCCCTGGAGGCTAGCAGAGTAGAAGTGCTGGTAGCCAAGTGTACTGAATCACTGTTGTTGTCTTTGTAGCACTTATTGTAGTCATGTAGGTTGTGATCATCCTCGGTGGTGGTGGTAGTAGTAGTTGAGGTTTGCTCTGGTAGTGCACTTTATTAAAACAAGTATACTTTCATTTTAAATAACCTTTATCTAACCACACAAGTCAGAGAATAACAAATTCTTCTTTACAATGATGGCCTGGCAAACGAGTAATACACACAATCATCAAAAGATATCTGCCAATACACCCCCACATGCACTGGCACAGATCTGTCAGCATTCAACCACTAAAGCTCTCACACACAAGAAAATGTACAGTATGTTACATGAATATGTATGAACTTTCCAATTTGTAAGTCGCTCTGGATAAGAGCGTCTGCTAAATGACTTAAATGTAAATGTAAATGTTACCATAAATTCCAAAGAAACTAGAATTTACAGTAATATACTGTACCTTTTTTATAGTAATTTACAGATAACTGTCTGCCAGTAAGTTACTGTAAAAACAACATGATTTCTTTTACTGTGTATATATAGATGCTGTTGTATATTTTGCAGTCACCCCATTACAAAGCTGGCAGTGTTAGAGAGTGAGAGAGAAGAGCATTGGCTCCATCTAGTGTTCAGACTGAGCACAGTCAGTGCTTGGGGGAAGCCCTTGAAGGCTCACTGAACATTTGGGTATGTCCCGAAAATTCACCGACCTTCTCCGCACGCTTTAAAGGTCAGTCTTCTTAACAGGTTCAGTGGCTAACCCCTCCCTGCCCCTCAGCCCCTTTAATCATTATGCTCTCTCCCAGTCTCTCTGATTTAATTAAGCAAGTGACATTTTCCAAGAACTGTATGAGAAATAATGTAAGAGGAGAACCATTAGGAACCAATGGTAGGGATAAAAGGAAAATGGGAAAGAGGGAAAGAGAGGGGGACAAGGGAGAAAGACAGGGGAAAGTGTGTGATAATTATGAGAGAGAGAGAGAGAGATGCAGATAGAAAAACTGTCAAACTGAGAACCCAGACCCCAGTTTGAACAGGATAATCCCAGCTAGTATTTGCTTCTGTTCTGCCACATCCCTCCATGGAGCTGACTGTGGTCCTGGAGCCACTAGCCACGATGCAGCCAGCCACTCCTTCTTACTGCAGTGCAGTCAGCAGTTAGTTTGGCCAAAGTGTTTTTCTTTGACAAGGAAAGTTCCAGATTCCTCAACAAGCGGGGGACTAATCTTATTGGCTGTGTGAGTCTGGGAGGCCGGCTCTGACTCCTTCAGCACCACTGGCCTTTCTTCTCCAGGATCAAACAGGAACAGGAAGTGAGTGACTTGAAGAGAAATAGAAATAATAAAAGCTCACAGGCGTCAAGAAAGAAAAATACAGCCCAACTTCACAAAATAGAAGTCCTGCTTAGTTCTGGCTCATGAATGTCATTTTTATTTATTWTTATTTGTMTGTGTGTGTGTGTGTGCRTGTGTGWKTGTGTGTGCKGAGAAYAY
This sequence comes from Salvelinus sp. IW2-2015, assembly GCF_002910315.2. Taxonomy (NCBI): domain Eukaryota; kingdom Metazoa; phylum Chordata; class Actinopteri; order Salmoniformes; family Salmonidae; genus Salvelinus; species Salvelinus sp. IW2-2015. The sequence goes on from NC_036845.1 coordinate 5,280,665, forward strand.
GGGTGAGGGTGAATTAGAATGCATCTGTCTGACGTCTGAATAACAAATAATGCCATTAGTGAGACAGGGGCGTTCTTTGCCAGTTCCTCAAAGATGAATGGAGGTGTCACTGCCACAACACACACACACCACACACACACACCACATATACACACTCTCTGCTGATTAAGCCCTGCGTAGGGACCAGACCAGGTGAGGCTCTGTCACATCTGGGGATGATTAAACTGTAAAACGCTCCAATTAGGATTTAGACTGATCTGTCTCCCATGCCTCACTAAATGACTAGCTCGCTTTCTCTCTCCTGCCAAACTCTGTTTCTTTCTTTCTCTCTCTCTCACTCCCTTTCTCTCTTCCTTCCTTTATCTCTCTCTCCCTCATTCCCTTTCACTCTCCCTCTCTGCCTCTCTCTCGCTCTCTCTCTCTCTGCAGGTGATTAAAATACTCAGCAACCTCTGTCCGTCCATCTCTCTGATGCCTTCCACTGAAGTGGGTCATGAATCAAATTCATCTGTACAACAGGTTAGATTGAACTGCGTTGTCAAGGCTGGAGGAAAGAACACACAACACCTAACAGGATGCCATAGCATAGTAAACTGACTGTACAGTGTAGAATACTGTTTTTGAGAAATGACAGAGCGAAACTTGGAAACAGTAATCAGTCTTCTAGCTATATGAGTTTTAGTGAAAGGGCAGCAGAAAGAGATGAGTGAGGGAGGGAAATAGAGGGAGGCAGGATAAGGAGAGAAAGAAATGGGGGAGGGAGGGAAAGAGGAAGAGAGATTGAGGGATAGAAAGGGAGATGCAGAGAGAAAGAGAAACGTACAGATTCATGAGCAGAGGGAGAACAGGGAGACGTTCTTTCTCTGCCTAATACTTCTTTATCCTCCAAACCTCAGAAGGAGGCATGACAACAGCTGTGCTACATGGAAGGACAACTATTCATTTGAACATAATTAAGCTCACTCTACCAAGGGAATTAGCTGTAATGAAGGAAAGAGAGGGGCATGAATATCATGAACAAATTCAACACCACAGAGATCCTATCAAATATGTATAGTCTATGTAAAGTCAATACAAGCAAACTTCTGCAGTGAAAATCCAAAACAGTGGCTACTGTTGCTGAGTCCAAAATACTTTTCTTTCTCTGTACTTTTTCCATTTCATTATTAATTTTTAATTTATCATATTTGTAAATGATTGTTTTTTCGCCTTAAGCCAGCTCGAGCAGCAGAAGGCTGCATGTTTTGGTCTTCTGAATCGGCCGGATTTCCATCTCATTTGAGATTAGCAAAGAAGAGCTCTTTTGGATTAGCTTAGTTCCTCTCCCCCTCTCTCCCTTCTCTCTCTCTCCTCTCACTATCCTCTCACTCTCTCCTCTCTCCTCCTCTCTCTCCTCTGTCTCTCTCTCCCTCCACCCTGACACACACTGATAAGGACAAGCCAGAACCCAACAGTCAAAGAAGCACACAGGAGTCGGGAGAAATGCCTTTTTTTCTAAATGGTTAAGACTTTTCCAGTTAGTTTTCTCATGTACCCACCCCTGATGATTAGTGGAGGGAGAGAAACAGACACAGACACAGAGAGAGTAGGGGGGAGAGGGGAGAGAGAGGGAGAGAGAGAGAGGAGAGACAACAGGGGAGTGAGTATGGACAAAGTGCTGCTGTCATAGGAGAAGTGTGTGAGAGAGCACACTAGAGAGGACAGAGGACACTTGTTTAACCTAGCAGGACACCTGTTGTGATTTCCACTTGACTAAGAAAGCCTTCTCTCCCTGTCATAGAGAACAGGCCTATCTTCAAATACACTCTGTCTCTCAGGGACAACCTGTAAACATCAAATCAAATCAAACCAATTTGTATTTGTCACATGCGCCGAATACAACAGGTATTCGCACCTTACAGTGAAATGCTTACTTACAAGCCCTTAACCAACGATGCAGTTAAGAAAATTAAGTGTTAAGTAAAAAATAGATAAGTAAACAATAGTTGAGGTAATTGAGGTAATATGTACATGTAGGTAGAGTTAAAGTGACTATGCATAGATAATAAACAGAGAGTAGCAGCAGTGTTAAAGAGGTGGTGGGGGGAACAATGCAAATAATCTGGGTAGCCTGTCAATCACTCATGGGTCTCTCTGAGTGAACAAGTTCAAGTCAACATGGGAAGTGGGAGTATTGACAGAAATATTTAACAATAGCACACAATGAATTGAGCGAATCAGCAAATAAGCCCCTAATGCACCAAAGCCAGCTCGGGGGACCTGGGTTCACAGGGGGCCACACTGATGTTATAACAGATACATCAGTGTGAATGCGTGTGTCTGAAATGATACAACAGTCCCTATAAACGGGATGCTTGGGAAGGTATAATCATAGGCAATATAAATGCTAAATCTGTGATGGAGTGGGAGAAGGAAAGAGGAGAAAGAGAGAATGTGTGTGTAAGTCCTGCGGAGGGCCTCTAATTAGGGCCTGATCCTATTAGAGATGATAGAGAGGGACTGGAGCAGCATGCCGATCAAAGTCAGCGATGAAGTTAGAACACTTAGTGACCACAGAACCGCCACGATTCAAATGATGGCCGTGCACGCCATACT
>NC_036845.1:5285814-5293400 GCF_002910315.2 Salvelinus sp. IW2-2015
TTCTCAACCACTGCGTGTGAATGAATGTAGGCTGGAAGCAGCTTAAGATTTCTAAGGAGCTCAATTCTGTTCCGATTCCAGTCATGTGTCACATAGATTTCCTTGTGTGTGAGTACAAGTATCTTTTTGTGTGTGGGTTCTTGTATTTATTGAATAGCCTTGTGTACAGTAATGATTTTTTTGTACTTTGAGTGTTCTATTTGTGTGTAATGGGTCTGTTTGACTTTGCATGTCTATGTTTTGTGTAGTAGCATTGTGACCAGAAACCTTCTCCAGTCTAACTCACACCTCAAACGTGTGATGTTGCTATCGGATTCTTTTTGAGCCTTCTGGAAGGAACATTCTGGCGTGTATTTTATATTAATGTTCTCTTTAATGCATTTCACTGATGATAAGGTTGAAAGCCCTAGAGGCGCTCGCTCTGCTCTGTGCAGAGAGGGAGGGAGATCCAGTGATGTGGAGGAGTCAAGCAAGCCATCCGCCAGCCAGGCAGACAGGCAGACAGGCAGACAGGCAGGCAGAGAGAGAGAGACTAAACTGCTGTAGATCCACCTGCCTCTAGGTCCCTCCGTTCCAAGATACTACTGTTATCCCTGGAGGCTAGCAGAGTAGAAGAGCTGGTAGCCACATGTACTGAATCACTGTTGTTTTCTTTGTAGCACTTATTGTAGTCATATAGGTTGTGATCATCATTGGTGGAGGGAGTAGTAGTATAGTAGTAGTATTAGTAGTAGTAGTAGTAGTAGTAGTGAGTGGAGGTTCGCTCTTTAGTGTACTTTATTAAAACAAGTATACTTTCATTTTAAAAAAACCTCATTTGGAATTTACAGTAAAATACTGTACTTTTTTTAATAGTAATTTACAGATTACTGGCTGCCAGTACGTTACTGTAAAAACAACAGGATTTATTTTACTGTACATATATAGAGCTATTGTATATTTTGCAGTCACCCCATTACAATGCTGGTGTGTCAGAGAGTGAGAGAGAAGAGCATTGGCTCCCTCTAGTGTTCAGACTGAGCACAGTCAGTGCTTGGGGGAAGCCCTAGAAGGCTCACTGAACATTTGGGTATCCCTAAGATTCCCTGACCTTCTCCTCATGCTTTAAAGGTCAGTCTTCTTAACAGATTCAGGGCTAACCCCTCCTGCCCCTCAGCCCCTTTTATCATTATGCTCTCTACCAGTCTCTCTATTAATTAAGTGACATTTTCCAAGAACTGAATGAGAAATAATGTAGGAGGATAACCATAGGAACTAATGGTAGGGATGAAAGAAAACGGAAAAGAGGGAAAGAGGTAAAGAGAGGGGACAAGGGAGAAAGACAGGGGAAAATGTGTGTGATAATGATGTGTGTGAGAGAGAGCGAGAGCCACAGATAAAAACTGTCTAACTGAGAACCCAGACCCCAGTTTGAACAGGATAATCCCAGCTAGTAAACTCTTGTTCTCCATATCCCTCCATGGAGCTGACTGTGACCTGGAGCCACCAGCCACGATGCAGCCAGCCACTCCTTTTACTGCAGTGCAGTCAGCAGTGAGTTTGGCCAAAGGGTTTTCTTTGACAAGGAAAGTTCCAGATTCCTCAACAAGCGGGGGACTAATCTTATTGGCTGTGGTGAGTCTGGGAGGCCGGCTCTGACTCCTTCAGCACCACTGGCCTTTCTTCTCCAGGATCAAACAGGAACAGGAAGTGAGTGTCTTGAAAAGAAATTGAAATAACAAAAGCGCACAGGCGTGAAGAAAGAAAAACACAGTCCAACACACAAGAAAGAAGCCCTGCTTAGTTCTGGCTCATGAATGTCATTTTTATTTATTATTTTTGTTGTGTGTGTGTGTGTGCCGTGTGAATGTGTGTGCGAGAAAAAGGGTGAGGGTGAATTAGAATGCATCTGTCTGACGTCTGAATAACAAATAATGCCATTAGTGAGACAGGGGCGTTCTTTGCCAGTTCCTCAAAGATGAATGGAGGTGTCAATGCCCCACACACACACACACACACACACACACACACACACACACACACACACACACACACACACACACACACACACACACACACACACACACACACACACACACACACACACACACACACACACACACACACACACACACACACACCACACACACACACACACACACACACACACACACACACACACACTCTGCTGATTAAGCCCTGTGTAGGGACCAGACCAGGTAAGGCTCTGTCACATCTGGGGATGATTAAACTGTAAAACGCTCCAATTAGGATTTAGACTGATCTGTCTCCCATGCCTCACTAAATGACTAGCTCGTTTTCTCTCTCCTGCCAAACTCTGATGTTTCTGTCTTTCTCTCTCTCTCTCTCACACACACTCCCTTTCTCTCTTCCTTCCTTTATCTCTCTCTCTCTCCCTCATTCCCTTTCACTCTCCCTCTCTACGTCTCTCTCTCTCTCTCTCTCTCTCTCTCTCTCTCTGCAGGTGATTAAAATACTCAGCAACCTCTATCCGTCCATCTCTCTGATGCCCAACACTGAAGTGGGTCGTCAATCAAATTCAACTGTACAACAAGTTAGATTGAACTGTTTTGTCAAGGCTGGAGGAAAGAACACACAACACCTAACAGGATGCCATACCATAGTAAACTGACTGTATAGTGTAGAATACTGTTTTTGAGAAATGACGGAGCGGATCGTTGAACAGTAATCAGTCTTAAAGCTCTAGGAGTTTTAGTGAAACGGCAGAAGAAAGAGATGAGTGAGGGAGGGATATGGAGGAAGGGGGAATAAGGAGAGAGAAAAAATGATTAGGGGGAGGGAAAGAGGAAGAGAGATTGAGGGATAGAAAGGGAGAGAAAGAGAGAAAGAGAGAAACGTACAGATTCATGAGCAGAGGGTGAACAGGTAGATGTTGTTTCTCTGCCTAATACTTCTTTATCCTCCTAACCTCAGAAGGAGGCATGACAACAGCTGGGCTACATGGAAGGACAACTATTCATTTGCACATAATTAAGCTCACTCTACCAAGGGAATTAGTTGTAAATTAAGAAAAAAAAGAGGGTCATGAATGTCATGAGAAAACTCAACACCACAGAGATCCTAACAAATATGTATATTCTATGTAGTCAACACATGCAAACTTCTGCATTGAAAATCCAAAACAGTGGATACTGAGTCCAAAATTATTTTCTTACTCTGTACTTTTTCCATTTCATTATTCATTTTTAATTTATCATATTTGTAAATTATTGTTTTTTCGCCTTAAGCCAGCTCGAACAGCAGAAGGCTGCATGTTTTGGTCTTCTGAATCGGGCCGGATTTCCATCTCATTTGAGATTAGCGAAGAAGAGCTCTTTTGGATTAGCTTCGTTCCTCTCTCCCTCCTCTCTCTTTACCCTCTCTCCCTTCTCTTTCTCTCCTCTCTCTCTCTCCTCTCACTCTCTCCTCTCTCCTCCTCTCTCTCCTCTGTCTCTCTCTCCCTCCACCCTGACACACACTGATAAGGAAAGCCACAARCCAACAGTCAAAGAAGCACACAGGAGTCGAGAGAAATGCCTTTTTTTATAAATGGTTAAGACTTTTCCAGTTAGTTTTCTCATGTACCCATCTCATGATTAGTGGAYGGAGAGAGACAGACACAGACACAGAGAGAGTAGGGGGAGAGGGGGGGGGCAGAGAGAGAGAGAGAGGAGACAACAGCGGAGTGAGTATAGACAATGTCCTGCTGTCATAGGAGAAGTGTGTGAGAGAGCACACTAGAAAGGACAGAGGACACTTGTTTTACGTAGCAGGACACCTGTTGTGATTTCCGCTTGACTAAGAAAACCTTCTCTCCCTATCATAGAGAACAGGCCTATCTTCAAATATGTTCTGTCTCTCAGGGACAACCTGTAAACATCAAATCAAATCAATTTGTACTTGTCACATGCGCCGAATACAGCAGGTGCCGATCTTACAGTGAAATGATTACTTACAAGCTCTTAACCAACAATATAGTTTTAAGAAAAATAAGTGTCAAGTAAAAGATAGATAAGTAAAAAATAGTTGAGGTAATATGTACATGTAGGTAGAGTTAAAGTGACTATGCATAGATAATAAACAGAGAGTAGCAGCAGTGTTAAAGAGGTGGTGGGGGGAAKAATGCAAATAATCTGGGTAGCCTGTCAATCACTCATGGGTCTCTCTGAGTGAAGAAGTTCAAGTCAAAATGGGAAGTGGGAGTATTGACAGTTCTTTGTATGAAAACCCCTCTCTATTTTAGAAATATTTAACAATAGCACAATGAATTGAGCAATTCAGCAAATAAGCCCCTAATGCACCAAAGCCAGCTCAAGAAACCTGGGCTGAAATAAAAGCCATCTAAAGGGTATTGGGTTCACAGGGAGGCACGCTGATGTTATAACAGATGCATCAGTGTGATTGCGTGTATCTGAAATGATACAACAGTCCCTATAAACGGGATGCTTGGGAACAAATAATCATAGGCAATATAAATGCTAAATTTGTGATGAGAGAAGGAAAGAGGAGAAAAAGTAAATGTGTGTGTAAATTCTGCAGAGGGCCTCTATTTAGGGCCGTTCCTATTAGAGATGATGGAGGGGGACTGGAACAGCATGCAGATCAAAGTCAGCGTTGAAGTTAGAACACTTAGTGACCACAGAACCGCCACTATTCAAATGATGGCCATGCACGCCATACTGTAGACCCTATCAGTCCATGAAAGCAAGGATAATGACAGAAGCAACACTCAAGTTAAGCTGCCTTGGTCAGGGTTAATGGGCCTTCTTCAGTCTCTYAAAGCTGTGAGGCAAGATAGCCAGACCTACCAATCACACTGACTGGTTTTCTATAGGCCCTTGGGCCCATGTTARATCAGTAGTTTAATTTTCTTGAAGCCTTTACGTCTTAGTTTATGAGTGCAGTACCAGTCCATTCCCTGCCAAAGTCCAAATAGACTGTTTGTGCTCTCACCGCCTATTGGTCAGAAGAAGAGATGAAGTATTGCTCTGTTTCTTTACTAGCCAACCCACTCATAATAAAACTAAATTGCAAATGCTTCTTTGCAATGGCGAACGTGCATGAAGGTGGCAGAACTTAGATATGGCGTCATTGTTTTAGCACTATTCAAAGAGTTTTTAATCTATGGCGTGTTTCATGGTTCAATGCACCAATAAACCAGCACAATCTACCTTTTCATTTATATATTTTATTGTCGTCGTCTCGGACCAAAATTGGGATCATGTTAACTGTGCTAATGAACATACAAAAAAGAGTAACAGAGGGCAATGTACTTTACAGTGAACTTAGCAAACGAGAAAATTGTGTTAAGTGCGTGGTGGCCGCCATCTTCATGCACCTCCACTATTGGTACATGATTGCCATCTGTGACTTCCCCCCTCCTCTTACTCCAGCCACCTTCCACCCTGCCTCATCCTCTACCTGTGTCATTATAAAGTAGAGAGCTCAACGCGCAATGGCTGGTCTTTAGGAGGTGAGGAGAGGAGTAGAGAGGTGTGTAATTATACAGGGCTTTGATTACCTCTCGTTGTGAGTGGAGCGGCCCGTTCAATAGCCATTACATGGAGACACTCTCCTGGCCGCTGGCTAATGGCCATGCCTCCATTCCCACTCAGAGGACACAGAGGGAAGGGAGGGAGCCTGCAGCCATTGTTGCAACCCCTATTACTAGTCTGTTCAACCTCTCTTTCGTATCATCTGAGATTCCTAAAGATTGGAAAGCGGCCGCGGTCATCCCCCTCTTCAAAGGGGGAGACACTCTAGCGAAACTGTTATAGACCTTTATCCATCCTGCCCTGCCTTTCTAAAGTCTTCGAACGCCAAGTGAACAAACAGATCACCGACCATTTCGAATCCCACCGTACCTTCTCCACTATGCAATCTGGTTTCCGATGTTCACGGGTGCACCTCAGCTACGCTCAAGGTCCTAAGCGATATCATAACCGGTGTCGATAAAAGACAGTACTGTGCAGCCGTCTTCATCGACCTGGGGCAAGGCTTTCGACTCTGTCAACACCACATTCTTATCGGCAGACTCAAACAGCCTGTTTCTATAACGACTGCTTCGCCTGTTCACTAAATACTTCTCAGATAGAGTTCAGTGTGTCAAATCGGAGGGCCTGTTGTCCGGACCTCTGGCAGTCTCTATGGGGGTGCCACAGGTTCAATTCTCATGCCGACTCTTTTCTCTGTATATATCAACGATGTCGCTCTTGCTGCAGGTGATTCTCTGATCCACCTCTACGCAGACAACACCACTTCTGCCGAAGTCGATACCTCTCCTTGTTCTGGCGGTGCACAGCGATCGACGGTCACCGGTCTTCTAGCCATCATTGATCTATGTTTTCATTTTCCATTGGTTTGTCTGGTCTTTCTTACACACCTGGTTCCAATCCCATTCATTAATTGTTGTGTATTTAACCCTCTGTTTCCCCTCATGTCCTTGGCAGAGATTGTGTATTGTTTATGTTCATGTTCTATGGATTGGTGTGCGACGGGTTCTTGTACCCACATATATTTTATTATGGACTTTGGTTTGGAGTTTATGTTTTAAGTTATTAAAATACTCCATTTATACCAAGTTTATATCCTGCGCTTGACTTCCTTGCCACCTACATACACGACGTGACACTGCCCTTCTTTGGACACTGTGTTAACAAACCTCCAAACGAGCTTCAATGCCATACAACACTCCCTCCGTGGCCTCCAACTGCTCTTAAATGCTAGTAAAACGAAAGGTATGCTCATCAACTGATCGCTGCCCGCACCCGCCCAACTAGCATCACTACTCTGGACGGTTCTGACTTAGAATAAGCGGGACAACTATAAATACCTAGGGGTCTGGCTAGACTGTAAACTCTCCTTCCAGACTCACATTAAGCATCTCCAATCCAAAGTTAAATCAGAATATTCGCAAAAAGCCCCTTCACTCATGCTGCCAAACATACCCTCATAAAACGGACTATCCTACGATCCTTGACTTCGGCAATGTCATTTACAAAATAGCTTCCAACACTCTACTCAGCAAAATGGATGTAGTCTATCACAGTGCCATCAATTTTGTCACCAAAGCCCTTATATACTACCCACCACCGTGACCTGTATGCTCTCGTTGGCTGGTCCTCGCTACATAATCATCGCCAAACCCGCTGGCTCCAGGTCATCTATAAGTATTTGCTACGTAAAGCTCTGCCTTATCTCAGCTCACTGGTCACCTATAGCAACCACACCATAGCATGCGCTCCAGCAGGTATATTTCACTGTGTCACCGCTGACCTTAGAGAGCCTTTTTATTCTATATTTGGTTTAGGTCAGGGTGTGACTAGGGTGGTAATCTATGTTGTATTTCTATGTTGGCCTGGTATGGTCCCAATCAGAGGCAGCTGTCTATCGTTGTCTCTGATTGGGATCATACTTAGGCAGTGTCACCCCTGACCTTAGAGATCATTTTTATGTCTCTATTTTGTTTTGGTCAGGGTGTGATTTGGGTGGCATTCTATGTTCTGTTATTTCTAGGTTTTGTATTTCTTTGTTTCTGGCCGAGTGTGGTTCCCAATCAGAGGCAGCTGTCTATCGTTGTCTCTGAT